>NC_048900.1:29163184-29205007 GCF_011077185.1 Oxyura jamaicensis | reverse complement strand
GTGACTCTCACTTAGAATTGATCATTTATTTTTTATTGGGACCATAGTTTAAACAATTTATCTGTTTCTGTAGATACACTGGGAATAGCTCAAAGTTTTAAGCCTGAGTTTTTGGAATTGATGTAAATCAGTCCAAGGGTGGAGCAATGTGTTTGGGGCAATATGTAAAATTATTCATCTTCCTGTGCTGCCAGTGACGCTGCTTTTGTCTAACTGTAAAAGTGAAGTGACTCAAATTAGCACAGTTCCCCTCAAACTAGAGGGTATTGGACTTTGTCTAATGCTGGTGTATGCTCACTGCTGAGGATCACCGCCGCATTTTTGTCCGAGTGCTTGTTTCTGTCTGTCCAGGCAGTAGTTTTCTCATGTGCTGTTTTTCCAGTTCCCTGAGCTGCTGTTTGAAGAAGAGACTGAGCAGTGTGCAGATCTGTGCCTGAGGCTCCTGAGACACTGTAGCAGCAGCATTAGCACAATACGGTCGCACGCGAGTGCCTCGCTTTACCTTTTGATGAGGCAAAACTTTGAGATTGGGAATGTGAGTATCCTGCTGCCCTTCGTTAGGTCATTGTACGTAAACTGGTTGGGGCTGCTGGGCGGAGCATTGTGTATTCATGAGAAAAACAGGCTGTTGGAGGGCTTATCATCTAGACAAGCATGAAAATGAGTTAGTAATACTGGGATTTTGTTTTTACTCAGATGTTGGTAACCTCTAATTAGATCTTGGGTTGACTAACCCACAAGCACTTCAAAGTGTCAAGAAAATTCTCAGCCTTAAGTCTTCCAGTTGGTGTCTTGCAAGCACCCAGGTAGCTGTGTATTACAAAGGGCCACACTTGGTTACAGTCCCCTGTGCTGAGCAGCAGAGCTGGAGGGACTCACTGCTTCTGGGCCCAGGGATAGGTAGCAGTGATTTCACAGTAACTTCAGTTTTTAGGCTAGATCAACTAAAACGCAAGTGTCTGGAATGAAGGCTGTGTTCATGAGAGGGAGTTGAGCATCATCCTGTTCAGGGTGCTTGAGAGGAGAAGAGGGAGAAGGAGTAAAAAACAAAACTTGCAGGAGAACCTTCACCTGGAATTAAATAAAGCTGTCATCAGAGCATGAAGTTAACAGCACCAGAAATTTAATTTAATTACTACTCTGAGACAGCCCTTTTCACAAAAAAAGGCTTCTTTTTTGTATCAGCTGTGTGTCAGGAGGAGGGTACAGTGACCACAGCACTGATGTTGCAGCAGAGCGTTGCGGTATCTCCAGTTTGTTAACAATTTCTGTGTTGCAGAACTTTGCCAGAGTGAAAATGCAGGTGACCATGTCTCTATCATCCCTGGTGGGGACATCCCAGAATTTCAATGAGGAATTTTTGCGACGTTCCCTGAAGACTATTTTAACATATGCTGAGGAAGATCTGGAACTTAGGGAGACAACATTTCCTGATCAGGTAAAAGAAATACCCCAAGAGAAGTGGCATGTAGTTCATTAGCAGGCTGGTCTCAAACTTCCTGTTCTACAGCAGGAATTTGCATGCACTCCCAGAAGGAAGTACATTTTTTTTAATGACCTGAACATAAAACTCAGGTCCTTGATTAATTCTGACAGCAAGGTAAACACACAAAGATTCAGAGCAATCCTGGCCCCGACATAGCAGTAAGTAGCTTGTTTCCCATTGCCAGTTTATCACAGCAGTATATATTTTTTACAGGTCCAAGATCTCGTGTTCAACCTCCATATGATCCTCTCTGATACAGTGAAAATGAAGGAGCATCAGGAAGATCCAGAAATGCTGATTGACCTGATGTACAGGTAGAGCTCATAACCATTGCACAGCAGGGACAGTAGATGTCAGTACTCCACCTGGTATTTGAAAAAGCTTGGTACCTACATACAGCACCTCTCTGATTAGATCATCAAGTGCTGTATTGCTGTGAACCTTGATTATGTGTGTTTTGTTAGCAATTATTTTACTTCGAACTTAAACCTGTTTTGCATATCTTGCCATGACTCACATTTCACTAGAAATCAACACAGCTAATTGCTGTTGGTTTTGAACTGAGATGTTGTTCATTTGAGCCCTTACAGAGCATGGTTTGGAGCAATTACACAGCAGTTCCCGTCCTCAGTGCTCATGGACAAATATGCACCTGTTTGTTGTGTTTCACTGTGATATTCTTAGGTTTTGTATGACATTTGTGGAGCTTACTGTGGATAAAAGTATTTTCCGTTCCTCAGTAGTTTCTCACAATCTTGTCCTCCACCTGAGCAAAGACATCTTTCACTGCTTGCATCAGGAAAAACTTAAGAACCCCTCAGGACCTCCTTGAACAAAAGGCTGAAAAGTGGTGGTACATGTGATGGTCTCCATAGGCAAAAAAATATTCCAGAGCCATGCTAAGATTCCAACCACCAAATAGTGTGGTATCATCTGCACAGGTGGTTCTGAAGGCTTCTTAGAAGGCAGAGATTTTGTCATAAACAACCTGCAGGTCTGCTCCGATAGTCCCACACCTCTGGCTTGCTACCGATCTCCAAGTGAAATCTGAATTTTGGTCGAGAGTTTCAGCAGTCACCCTTAAAAGCATTTTGCCATCACTTGGTAGCTCCAGTTGCTTGTCCGCGGGTAACTGGCTGAGAAATCTGTGAAGTAGTTTAGGGTAATTTCCATCCATACAGCTTACTATCTCCTATATTTCTAGATAGCCTAGCACTGAGGATGGTTGGTATTTAAGCAGAAGTAACTAAATACGAATTGTAAAGAGGTTTTATTTGGTCTTCTCTCTCTCTCTCTTTTTTTTTTTTTTTTTTAAATTAGGATTGCCAAGGGCTATCAGAATTCCCCTGACCTGCGCCTGACCTGGCTGCAGAACATGGCTGGAAAGCACTCAGAGAGGAGCAATCACGCAGAGTCAGCCCAGTGCTTAGTCCACTCCGCAGCCTTGGTGGCTGAATACCTAAGCATGCTTGAAGACCGCAAATACCTCCCTGTAGGGTGTGTTACATTTCAGGTAGGAGTTGTCCTCCGTGATGTATTTTTGGGTTCTGTCATTCCTGCTAAGATAGAGTATCTCCGATATGCCAGATACTGCTGTGCCTAGATACTCACACTGCACTTACTCGGTTTATTTTGGGGAGAATGCATTACAGCAAGTTCTGAAAATCTTTTTTTATTCTTAAAGGCTGTCTTGGTTCCACTGAGTAGGCTGAATGAATCCAGTTTTTATTTCTCTGTATAAGTTGTCTTTTTTACCCTCTGTTTAGTCCAGCCTTTGTAGCGGGTGCAGTTGTTCTGAAGTAACTTACGCAAGTGGTGCCTGTGACTACTGCCATTAGGCAAGGCACCACTGAGCAGAGCAGACAAGCACATACTGAGCTTTGAGCATGTAGGCGGTCCAGTACAACTAGCTTAAGCACGTGCTGAAGCACCCTGCTGGTTTGATTCAGAAGGAAATGACATAAAATGCTTGTGAAAAATGTTGGTATTTGATTGAAAATCAGCTGGCTTTCAAAGTATTAAATGTTATTTAAATTGAGTTAAATATTTTCTCTACATTATTTCTCCTTAGAACATATCTTCTAATGTTTTGGAAGAGTCAGCAGTTTCTGATGATGTTGTGTCACCAGATGAAGAAGGTATCTGTTCTGGAAAGTATTTCACAGAAGCTGGTCTGGTGGGATTGCTGGAACAGGCTGCAGCATCTTTCTCCATGGTAGATGACTTTAATTTCTTTCTCTATCTCCTTCAGCAATCTTATGTTGCTGGGCAATATGACGGAAAATGCTTTATCTATGAGGCTGTATAGCTCTATTGTAGCTGCTTAATTCTCATGGAGCATTGGGAGTTTTGGCTGTTCAAGGCAGCTTAGTTTGCCCTCTCAAGTAAACTGCAGTGAACGGAGACTGGAACCAAAGAGGGCTTTGTGTGTTTCCAGCATCTCTCACTTCTGCACTGCCCATTTTGGAGTTCACAATAGGAGAGAAAGGCCATACTGTTTCTCCGTCTGTTCGAAGAGAGTGGGCTGAGAGCTTTGTGTGAGCCGTGTTAATGAGCTGGTGGTAGTGTATCCATCTGAAACGAATGAAAGCAAGTGAATTATTTCCCACAGCACAATATCAAATATTCCGTGGGTTTAAGTACAAGCAGCTATAACTCCAGAGCAAAGACTCAGAACCAGTGTTGTGGGCTGGCTGAGTTTTATGACGCAGTGTCTCTTTTTTATGAGTCACCTCCACTAGAGACGTCCTAGCAAAACTTCACAACGCTCATTTCATGGAGTGCCAAAAGTAGTTGTAGAAGTCCCTTAGGCTGAAGATGCACTAAACAGAATGAGCAGTATTGTGCACTTAAGCTTCCATATTCAGTTCCCATAGATGTGGTTAGAATCCTATTAAGCTTGTGCTCTTGTGCATATATCCAACCAAAATAACCCGATTTTATTTCTCTCAGTAATCTCATTTACTAGTAATGGAGTAGACTTAATTCCTCAGGTAACTGGGGATTTTATTCCATGTATGTATGGATATATTTTAAGAAAAGGTGCTGATTACATCACAGTGCCTTTTGGTATGTAAGCCACCTTTGCAATCTTGCAACGTAAATGCTGGGAGAGGATGTATCACTCTTGCTCTGTTGAATTACTGGAGGAATCTGATGGATGTTATTTTTGCAGGCTGGCATGTATGAAGCAGTTAATGAGGTTTACAAAGTCCTTATTCCTATTCACGAAGCTAACAGAGATGCCAAGAAGCTATCTACTATTCATGGTAAACTCCAAGAAGCATTCAGCAAGATTGTTCACCAGGTAATGATTTGAACTTTCCACTGTAACATGAATTGCGAAGAAATTTCCAATGCTTAGTTCAAATAAAAACTACCTATCAAGGAAAAAACATTTTAATCAGATTACACAAGAATTCTCAAATGGTGATCTGCAGTAAATACAAGGATCACTAATAGGATTTTTCTCCCTCTGTACATTTAAGTTGAGAAACATGAGAGAACATCACATACCTAGTTTTATTGTAACTTCAGAAATATCCAAGAGTTAAAAATTCCAATCATCTGTCAGTTTACCCATTCAGATATTATTTTAAAATGTGGTTTGCATGCTGTATTTCTGGGGGAAAAAAAAAAAAAGAAACAACCAAAAAAAATTACATTTTGCCTTTAGCCTGGTAGGTAACACTGAGAAATGTTGGCTTTTTATTTGGAAATGTTGGGTTTTTATTTATCTGTTCAAATGGTGGCTAAGCTGCTGAAGGAACCTTTCTAAACTTAGATGGTACAAAACCCACCAGCTTAAGTGCTGAGTATTTGATGAGAGATGTTAGACATTATTAACTCTCACAAAGCTCAACAGACCTCAGCTAAGCAGGAGATGAGAGCACATGGCAACTTCCTAGAAGCATGTTTCCTTCTAGGAGAGGCCTGTTGGGCTCATGCCTTTCTTGCAGGCGGGCAAGTGCCCAGCAGACCCTCCTCCAGGACATGCCAGTGTGCCTCTGAGTCCCCCACCCCAACCAGCTTTCTGGCTGTGAACTGCTGGGTCACTGGTGCCTGTTGGTGTGGTTACCCTTATGCTAACATCACCTCCTCAGTAGGTGAAGATCAATGCATCAATTTCCTAGAATCCACCTGGTCTACAGCAGCTGAGAGTCTGCTTGTTTTCTCCATGTTCTGACATTGCCGGATTTGTAAGGTTAAATGAACCAATAAAGGACAATCACTGAGTGCCATTCTGGGCCAGAGGAGGCTGTTTCATTGCATGATGTCTTAAATTGAAGCCATTTCAGGTTTACAATACCGTATGTTGATGGTCATGTTTTGGCCTTTGAAACTCTTTTTTTTTGGTTTCTGTGACATGCGCTTTTTACTTTTTATTACACAGAGCACTGGCTGGGAGGTAGGTAACTCCGTTTTAGTTAGTAAAGAACACTAATAGATTTATCAGATGACTCACGCCAATGCTTGCCCACATGTGCTAGTTGTGGGTATTTCTGTTGCTGTCTGCTGTTAAAACTGAATTCATTAACCAAAGAAATACCAATAAACCAATTGTGGTTGTAGTAGGAAATTCTTCATAAGAAGCTGTAGGTAGTGCATGGATGCTGATGTGTTCCACTAATGAGGTTCTTTGGTGAATGAGCCACTGTATCATCACTAGTTTGTTTTTATAATTCGTTTATATTTCTTTTCATCAGCATTGACACAGAATATCATCCCTTCATACCATATTTTCACCCCACCCACAGGGGTCGATTTAAGCCATAATGCTCAGAGGTACTAAAAAACAAAACTGGTTTATTGCATGTGCAAATCATATCCCAGACAATAGGCTCCTTCAGTCTATTCATTTAAGAACAATCAATTTGTTATGTAGCTTTTCTCTGGCAGTAAAATAGCTTGGTTGTGTTAACTGGAGTCAGTTCTGCTGCTTTCATTTTTGTAGAGGCTGTTCACATTTCTGCAACATACACCATGAGAACCACACGTTGGATTAAAAATAGAAGCAAAGCAGTCAGCTTCATCTGAAGTTGCACCTAGCACAGCGAGTCTGGTAAATCAGGCCCTAGTCCAGTTGGCACAGTTGGTACATGAGTGTTGAGAAGTCCTAGAAGACATTTTGAACGTGAATATGATGATACACTATTTGCAAAGACTTCAGCTGCCCAGTTAATCTCTTATTTTCTGCAAATCAGGAGACTCGGTATGAGCCATCTCACTCCACGCTTCCAACACAGGAGAGCATTTAAGACCACACTTCCTGAACTGGGGCCAAGATCAAAGTTCCTTTGTTCATTGTGTGACATAAATCATTTGGGCTGATGATGTCCGAATGACAGTTTTTGAATTTGGGGCTAGCAGTAGCTTAAATTAACCCCCAACATTTAAGGGCTGGTCCTGTAAATTGTTTGCTTATTCCTGGGAGAGGTCCCAGCAAGGGAATTGACACAGCAAACCGCAGTACATGTCGTAGGAATGGAAATGATACACGTTCAATAGCCGACGAACGTGGAGGCCTGTGAGCATCTTTTTTGATTAGTCTGCCCCTAAATCGACCCCTGAAGAAAATCCTGTCATTGGTTATGATTCTAACATCACTCAGTCATGTTTTATTGCATGGTAAAAGACACCCATGGTTTATGTTCTCGTCTGTCATCGTGCTCTTTCATTGCCACACTTCTGATCTTTGTGCTTTGTAGCTTCCAGATTTGTTGCATGTGTTTTCCTTTCCCCTTGTTTTTAAATACCTTAATTGATGCTCACCCTTTTTTTGTTTTAAAATTTATTTGCTGCCAATTTGCTGCTTGTTTGTTTTTTGGAATTTCCCTAATTAAATACTTTCTGTTTTCTCCTCTATCGCCCTGGTTGCTGACCCTCCTCCCCACTCTTACTATTGTCTGTTGTGGTAAGTTCCTACTTGTGGATTTTTTTTTTTCTTTCCTTTTTTCCCCCTGTTTTGTTTTTTGTTTTACCCTGTGAAAATCCCGATTTAATTTTACCAACAAGCTATGCCAACAGCAGGATTCACCCCTTGTGTCACGGGAAAAGCAGTATTGCCAACTACAAGCCTGCGTCCTGAGTCTGACACCAATGCAATTCTACGACCTGCTTCACAATACCAAGGGGTGGGTTTTTGTTTAATAGATGTTGAATTCTTTTTGTTTACTTCATAATTAGGGAAATTCTGAGGTAAAAGCTTTCATGCTTTGCCATGAGAATTCAAAAATGTGTATTTTTAAAATATGCACAGTGAGGTTGCCTTCAATCGCAGGACTCCAGGAGTGGTATTAAAAAATAATAAATCAATATTGAAAGATTTGCAATAGTTGGCAACACTGCAAAGGACCTTGGGTTAAAATTGAGGACGAAAATATAATGCTCAGTTTGGTGCAGATGGCTGGACGGTGCATTCTGCACAGTGTGTATGAAGGAAGGGGTTGCTTTCCTTCATCCATACTTCAGGCTGGTTCTTCCTCCTGGCAGCTGCTGTTGTGGTGGTCTTGGTGGAGAAAGCAGATGATGACTCTCGAGTCGAATTTTGTTGGCAAAGCTTCTTGTGTGTATGCAAGAGATAACTCTAAAACTTTATTCCCAGCAATTTTGAAAGGTATTTACCATGCATAATAACAAATCATGAACCTTCATGTATCATGGTGGCTGTTATCTGCTCTGCCAGTTCTGTAATGGCTATTCAGTGTTCACCTTCATTCTCTCCTCCTCCCAAAGACCTATTATTTTTCAAAAAAAAAATAATAGGAGATAAAATGCTTTTAATATTTTCTCCCTCATATCTGCATTTTTAGCTCTTTTCAGAAACAAGACCATGGAGTATATTTAAGTGACCAGTTTTGATTTCAGTCCTGTGATTACAGAGACTAATTGGCTAAATTTCAAAGACAGGCTGCTGGTGAGGATTGCAGAGCCATCCTGTATCTTAACTCCAGGCAAGAAGTGGAGCTCCCCTCATCTCAGGCAGCTCCCAGCTCCCGAATGTGTCTGCGAGGCAGGGATAGCCCGTGGGCCTTTGCTCACCCTAAGAAATGTGTTCCAGGTGCAGGTCCCCAGGCACGGCCACAGACTGGGAAAGAAAGGTGAAAGAAGCAGGGGAAGGAGTTAGCCAGGTCAATCCTGCCTGCTGTGGGCAGGATTGAGCACCAGAAAGCTGCCAGGTGAGGAGAGCAGAAGTCGTGGTGTTGGCCCAGGGCTGCTTGGTTTCTCCCCAGGCACCTGACGTTCACGCTGGAGGCATTTCTCCTCTGCACCTCCCACCACAGACCTTTCTTTAGCTCCAAAGACACTCCAACAGAGCCTCAGGGAGTGGAAAGGGTTTCATGGTTTACCTTGCTGGGAGCAGTCACTGCTCAGCTCACATATGTTTAACAGCTGATGGATCGTGGCTGGGTAGGGAGGTGCTTCTGTCACATCCAGAGCTAACCAGGGCTCCTCACTGCTGGCTTTTCTCCCTGGCATCCTTATGATACCCGAATGCCAGCAAATGGGTTGAGAAGGAAAAGCCAGTGCAGCTGGTCTTAATGGTGATGAAACGTGTGTATACTGGGAGCTGGATCTCACCAGGCTTCCCAGCTGCTCCTGGGACAAGGCCACATTACACTTACTTTATGCACTTAGTCCCGTTTTAGTACCAGAACTTATTGATGTTGATAACAGCATTTTCTTCCCCCCTCATTGCTATTTTTACAGCAACACAAATGTACACTGGCTGTAACAAAAAGCTGGGTGTGCAAATGTCCACGCGGCCAATACCTCGTAGGAACTGGGTTCTGCAAATGCTTCATATCCTGGAAGATCACAGTCTTCTGCCTTGCAGCACTGAGAATGAATTGTAAAAAGTAGCCACAGGGAGGGATTTTAGCATAATATTGTCCAAAAATGTGGCTTTGGAAAGGTTGTGCTAAATAAATTAAGGGTTCAGAAGGCTGGTCATTGCCGTGCAGGTCTGGAGGCAGGGCACTGAAGAATAATAAAAAATATAATGAAGAATAATGAAAAATAACAGTGTGTCCTTCAGGCCAGTGGCTTGCTGTGATTTTTCCAGTTGCTGGAGTTTTCCTGCGATTTTTTTTTTTAGTTTGGTTTATTTGCCCTCTTTGCCTTCTGTAGATCATGTTCACCATCAACACAAGAGCTCAGTGTTGCCATAGCAAAATCCCAAATAAAAATGATACACAGCAGCCAGGACACGTGTAGGTGCTGTTTTGAAACCTACCACTAACCCCAAGCCAGGAGCAGTGAGCACTACGCTCTGCATCACTCTTTGTCACGAGAGTAAAGGTGAACATTTCAGAGTTTCTCGCTGAAAAGCATTTCTGGTTTGTGCATGCGGAGTGAGCTGTTTAACAAAAGCAGAGGTGTGGTTTATTTTTCAAGCATTTTTCCTCTTTCTCTTAATCGGATTTTTCTTTGTTACTTTCCAGCACAAATCTTTCTGTTTCTCTTCTTTTGTTGCGTTTCTGGGCCAAACTCACCACTGGCTCAAAAGGAAGCAGGTACATGACGCAGCGAACTGCATCTGCTTTCAGCAGCAGTGACTTTGGCCCTCCGTTTTAGCAATTAGTTCCTAGACAAGACTGTAACACCTTCGGTCGACGTGCTGTCCAAACGGCACCTGGTGTGTGTGTGCGAGTGAGCTGGACGCCGACATCGGCCCAATCCTGCAATGACTCGAGCACGGATCCCGGGGGGCTCGGTGCGGGTGATTGCCAGGGGTGTTCGTGTGCAGCGTCCTCCCTGCGTGCTGCAGGCTGTCAGCAGCTACAGACCAGGGTAAGGGGCCTCTGCAGAGGCTGGAGAGCCTGAAATAGTGACCCAAGCAAAGGAACTCGCCTTCGTTCCTCAGAGATGTCCCAGCAGCCCCAGGCTCCTCCTGGGGCAGGAAGAGTCATTGCAAGGTTGGGCTGATGGTCATAACCGACCCATAAATCTCATGTTAGTTCATAATTTCATCGTGGTGTTTGCTGCTAAGTGCATTCATGCTGAGTTCCAGGTGTGTTTTTCTTTTCCTTCTTCCTTTCTATTTTTCTTTAATTTCTTTTTGGTTTTGTGTAAAATCCGGAGCTCGTCTGCTGCCACGCTTGGGGTGTGCTTGTCTCCCCGCTGAAATAACCTTTTGTTTCTCCAAACCTAGGATGGAAAGAGGATGTTTGGCACCTACTTCCGCGTTGGTTTTTATGGAACTAAGTTTGGAGACCTGGATGAACAAGAGTTTGTTTACAAGGAGCCGGCGATAACCAAGTTAGCTGAGATTTCCCATAGGCTGGAGGTGAGATGTTTGCGGCTGACCTCAAATTCTGTCTGTGAATTGCACTGTTACCATTTTCCATCAGTCATTTAAGAGCTGTGTTCCCAAAGCACAGGACCATCAGGTTTCTTACCTCCACATCATGTTTCTCTGCTCCTAGAGACTGTGCCCTTGAAGGATTCTGGAATTCAGAGCCCCCCAGAATGGGGTATCTCAGGTCTCTGAGGTTTGTTTCAGCCATGAACACACAAAGGCAACTCTGATGAATCTAGCTGGGACTTGGGTGTGTTTCCAGGCACCACCCAGCGATCATGTCTGTACTGTGTGGTTGTTAGTCTGGTTTGGTGCCAACTAACATGTCCCTCGCCAATGTCTTGGGTCAGAGACTTCCTGGCAGCACTGTGCACAGATGAGGCCATCCCCTGTGGAAGATGAAGAGAGTTCAGCAGCACTGCCCAGGGCTGTGCCATGCAACGTGTTCCTGAGACCTGGCCCTGTGTTATTTGCTAGACTAGCTCTGACGTCCTGTTGTTGCTCACAGCTCAGTTGCTCTCACGTGGCACTGAAAGTAGCAGAGTTATTTGAGGTCTGAGCACATGAAACTGAGCTAAGATCTGGCCACTCATCCAGGCCAGCAAAGCCACGCTCTGATGTGGCACCTGATTTCCATGCAGATCCTGTATTGACCCCGGTTTTCAGTTGAGCTCCCAGACACACTGCCAGCTCAGAGGTTTGCTAAAAGCCACGCAGCGTGTGCAGTTGGAAGGCTCCCGAGTTCTCCTGGCTTCCAGGGCGTTGGGCTTGTTTTTTTCCTGTTGCCCCAGGAATGTGATAGATATAATTCCCCTAGGTTCAGCAGATCCCATTCATCCCTGGCACAGCTTCTGTCGAAGGCATTTTGGGCTTCACCTCCCCTGAATGTGCCTTTGTCTCCCCAGCCTCCATCTTTGATGACTGCATTTGATGTTCTCTTTCAATGTGTTTGCTCTTGATGTAGGGATTTTACGGAGAACGGTTTGGTGAAGATGTGCTTGAAGTGATTAAGGACTCAAACCCTGTGGACAAATGTAAACTAGATCCTAACAAGGTAAGATACAAGCAGAGGTTTAGCAGTATCACTGGTCCTGAATGTACAAAGACGTTACGGGCCCAATCCTGCCCTGAATTCCACCAAGTAGCCAATGGAATCCACGTAGAGAGTTAAAGAGCATCTTGTGGCTTCTTGGGGACAGAGTTGGGGAAAATCACCCCAGCAGAGGAGTGCAGAATTAGCTGTTTCCTTTGGGAAGGTGGGAAGGGAAGGTTAAGAGACAAAGGTACAGCTCAGACTCAGGCTGCATTTGCCCTTCTCTGTAAACTCTGCTAAATGCAAGGAAGGAAGGGAGGTTTCCATTCAATGGCCTCTGGCTTTTTTGCAGCTGTAGCATTTTGTCATTCTTGTGCTATGTCCTTTAAGCATAGCAAAAATAACAGGAACATGCCTAGGAAACAAGCCTCCAGTTTAGGGCAGAGCATTATCTGCAAAGAAAAGAAGGAAACACTTGAGGGGAGAGGGGCAGTGTGCTGCACCTAGTCCAGAAAGTGCTGAGCATCTACCAGGCACCCCTATTCCCCGTCAACATGAGCATGATTTTTTTTTTTGAGTAAAGACAAAGAGCAGTCGTAGTTCTTCAGAGGAAGGAGGTAAAGCCAGCTGGGTTATTGCGCTACTAGAAAGGAAGGAGTAGAAATCACCTCGTCTGTGTGGCCTCCTGAGGCACTGTACTTGACTGCGCACACCTGGGTTCCTTCCTGCAGGCCTACATCCAGATAACCTACGTGGAGCCTTACTTTGACACGTACGAGATGAAGGACAGAATAACTTACTTCGACAAAAACTACAACTTGCGGCGCTTCATGTACTGCACGCCCTTTACGCTGGACGGCCGAGCTCACGGGGATCTACACGAGCAGTTCAAGCGCAAAACAATCCTGACGACGTCCCACGCCTTCCCGTACATCAAGACCAGGATAAACGTCATCCACAAAGAGGAGGTGAGGCTCGCGCTCTCTGCATGGCAGACGTCCCCAGGGGTTTCCTCTTGTCTGAAGGGAAATATTGTACAAGACTGAGGGAAGTGGATGTTGCTGAAACTCTTGCATAATGTACCCTTGTACATTTAGTTTAATGCCACAGCCACATCCCTTTGCACCGTGACACAACTGCAGGTGCACCCTCTGGCCATCGTTAGCCTGCCTTCCCTTCTCTGCTGAAGATGCATAAATTTCACACAGGGCAAGAGCAGGCAGTGCTGTCCTGAGGTTCTCTGACTGTTCACTTCAGGGACAGTGTCACATCCCTTCATTTTGATTTTAAGGCCGGCTCGTTCCTACTGAACGTCTTCCTGATCCTATTCAACTTAAACCAAACGCAGACCCACGTACAGATGCAGCTTGTCCTACTGCCTCTTTCACCAGCATATGCAGACACAATGAAAAGTGCATTTCCATGCAAGGCAGGGAACCTGCAAGTGTTTGGGCACTGACATAGTACTGTGGCCTTGGGTATTTTGTAGACCGCTAAGGGACACTGCAGCCTGCCCTCTCAGGAGCAACCTCAGAAAGCTTTGGAGTACTCAGATGTAGAAACACATTTAAAAAACAACCTTTTTCTGGATGTTCCTAAATTAAGATGAAAAGCGTGCTGTTTCTAGAGTGCTTCTCTCCAGGATATCTGTCCTGTTGGTGCCACCCCAAAGCATTTCTGAACGTCTGTCTGCCTGACAGGCTCAGCCATAACGAGCAGCCTGTATTTTGTCTGCTTGCCTAGATCATTCTGACACCTATTGAAGTTGCCATAGAGGACATGCAGAAGAAAACACAGGAATTAGCTTTTGCAACTCACCAAGACCCCGCAGACCCAAAGATGCTGCAGATGGTGCTACAAGGATCAGTAGGTACCACAGTAAATCAGGTGAGAATCCTTTTTGAGCTGGAGACTCTGGGGTGGTGCATATCACTCGGTTCAGTGGAGGGGTAGCATTGGACCTTATTTCTAAATTACCTTGTGTGTTTTTTTTCCCATTCAGTCTGTGGGATGTGTTTAAGGTCACTGGTGGGTCTAGACCAGCTGCTTTCAGTGACTTTATAATTTGAGTAAGAGTCCTGAAAACATGGTTAGATCTGGAAAGTGGCTGAGTAGAGAGAGCCTTTCTCCCTCAGTTACCTGCTCCTTCCTGACATCCACAGTCATTTCTGCCTGCTTCTCCTTCCTTAAAAAAAAATAATAAATAAGTTTTATTGCTTTACCTTTGATTAGCCAGGCTCTGGTGGGTGGAACTAAGATTGTGTCCTGCTGTGGTTTTTGAACAAAGTGGAAAGCAAAGCTGGAGTGGAGAAATATTGAGGAAAAGTTGAGGGAATGTGAGCAAACCTCTATTAATACACAAGCTGGAAAAAACGGGGCTGGAGTTTCAGGTTCTGGGTTTGAGTTCACAGTGCTGGCAAAGGCTTCCCTAGTTCCATCTGCATTGTTCAAACTTTTTCTTAGTTGTCAGTTGAGCAAACTTTGTCAAGAATCATTGTAAGAGAAAACAAATGTAGAATCTGTGTACTTCCTCACACTGTTTTCCAAAAGCAGAGTTTTATTTTAAAAATGCCTAAAAGGCATTCTGTGGTCATATTTGGTGATTTATGCCAGATTTAGCAGCTGCAATTCTTTAAGAAGCATTCTGTGAGGAAATGTTGCATTTTATGAATGTGTCTATACGCAAGAATTTTCTCCAGTGAGTGGATGTGACAGACGGTTCTTAAAAATGTACTTTTTGTCTTTACTCCTAAAGGGACCATTAGAAGTTGCACAAGTTTTCTTGTCTGAAATACCCAATGATCCAAAGCTCTTCAGACACCATAACAAACTACGTCTCTGTTTCAAAGACTTCACAAAAAGGTATGGAGTATTGTCTTCAAACTGCCTGCCAGATGCATTTATTGCTCCCACGTCAGGCAGGAGCACGAACAATAACGCAGGGGCTATCCAGAGAGAGGACTGTTCACGCTGTAACTTCATCTGTTCAGTTTCGATACGCAGCTAGATTCCTCAGCTGCCCTTTCGGTTCCCTGTGGTACCGCTGGTCCATGACTTCACTCAGATCAGGTGCTGGAGTCATTTGGCTGTGCTGTTTCTCGGGGAGGAATTAGTGATCACAGCCCAGTTGTGAACAAGTGTTCCTGGTTCAGGAAACACAGCTAGCCACATTGGCACAAATGAACTCACAGGTTGGCAGGGTCAGACAAAACTGTTGAGCTGGAGTTTTAATTTCCTTCTGAAGTGAATGTCTCCAAACCGAGTGGAAGCATGCTGGCAGAATTCTCTCAAGAAACTGCTCTGGCTGCTGTACTTTCCTCTTGAGTAATGCAAACCACAGCCTCAATCCAGCATCTTTTGTAAGCACCAGGGAATAATAATAATAATAAAAAAATTGAAAGAAAAACGTTCCAAGCATACAGATCCAGTGGCAATGTAGTTTCTCCATATGTAACGAGTGGTGGTGATGATACAACTCTTTTTGAACCCTTTGTTTAAACTACATCTTTCCAAGCAGAAGAGTTCCTGATGAACGTTTCATAGTCTGCTTTTTATTAATCTTTGCTGGGGAGAGCAGTGGGTCTATCGATCTTTAAATCTGCTTGGACTAGAAGTAGCTATGTAGAGCTAAGCTTTTCACTTCTCTTCAGCAAGGATAAATGTAATTGGAGAGTGAAACTAAAATAAAAAAGGAGTTGCCACTCTGGAACTGAAATGGAAATTGGAAACGTGACACCCTGTCCTTTCCCCATGGAGACCAACTGGTTTAGCTGAGCCTTTATTACCCAAAAGACAAGATAGAAAAGGATATTATGTGTCATCCCAGAGGAGGAGAAGGAAAGCTTTCGTGCTATTAAATTAGCAAGTCTCTAGCAAGCATGTCCTTTTTTACATGCCCAAGTTTCACAGGCTTTTGTTTTCTAGATGTGAAGACGCTCTGCGCAAGAACAAGAGCTTGATCGGTCCAGATCAAAAGGAGTATCAGCGAGAACTTGAAAGGAATTATCACCGGTTAAAGGAAGCTCTCCAGCCCTTGATAAACAGAAAGATCCCACAGTTGTATAAGGCAGTGTTGCCAGTCACATGCCACAGGTGGATATTTGATTTTACTCTTTCAGCAGAGATAAGGAGGGTGTGAAACCAGGCTGGTCTGATCTTCCTGGTGACCCTGTGAAATCTTTGTTTTTAATCGTGTCTCTCTTCTGGCTGAGTCCTTTCCTCTTCCCTTCTTTCCTGAGCTCAGAACACATCCCCATCCCAGCAGTTATGGTAGGTGGTGTTTGTCATGGTCCCTTTGGTTTCTGATCTATGAGATTTTTTGTTTGTTTGCGTTGCTTCTGTTGAGATTCAAAACCACCTTCAGCAGGGTGGGACTTTGACACTTGGGCATTCCCAGTGGAACTGGGATGAGGAGCTCCACGAGCAGGTAGCGTGACGCAAATGGAAAAACTGTTGGTGTTTCACATTCTGGAGTACTGCCTAGCTGAGTCAGGGCTTTTTGTTCCTCTGCAATGAGACTGAACATAAAAAACCCACTGGGAGCGTGTGCAGCAGCTCGGAGCCCTTAGCACTGTTGCCTGCTAGCACCAGGTCTGCCTGAGCAGGGGAACTTTGGATTCAACTTCTAACAAAGTTCTGGCTCCAAGAATAGGGCAGAAGTACTTTTCAGCAGGTACTCTGCACATAATCTTTGGCTTTCCGCTATTGAAAAATGCCCTGCCATGTCTTCTTTTAGCAAGGTAGGCTAAAGTAATCCAGCAAGAGTGCCCTGGCATCGTGGTCTAAAACCAATGGGTGTCGTGAGTTGTTTTTTGGTGAGGAGAACACAACCATGGTTATGAACTTCTTGTGTAGGTGTTGTTCAGAGAAAAAGCGCAAGAGGGAAGATCAAAAATCTTTTTTTTACCAAATTTCTTTTTTCACATTGTAAACACAGCAAGACTTGGTACAGGACGAAGAAGGAAATGAGTGTTCCCAGCTTGCATTGAAATGCTCAGCAGTGTTCCTGTAGCTGGATTAGATGTGTTTCTCTGTACGGTATATGTTGCATTACCCAAGTTCCTGACTTTTTAAATGCTCCCCAGATCATGTACCATTTGCTAGCTGTCCTCAACTGCAGTCAGTTTTCACTCGCTATTCCAAGCAAATCCCGCTTAGATATTTATTTGAAGGACTTCACTAGGATTTAAGTAGTGCAGGTGGTTTGTGCAGCTTCTTTGCATACACATGAATTAAATCTTCTGTCAGCTTTTCCTGTTGGTAGCCATGGAGCAGTTGAATGATCCCAGATATGGGCCCCTGACAAATTCACTTGCAAAAGCAATGAATTCATGTCACTGGACTTAACTTTTGTAGTAAAATACTTTTGTAGTGTTTTGTAGAAAATACTGGGAATTATTTAAAGAATCATTCATATTAAGATACTTCTTATCTCATTGTGGAAAATACGAGCTCATCGTTGTATTTTCTCTCCCTCAGAGACTCCTTCAGCAGGATGAGCCTTCGCAAAATGGATATCTAAACGCGTTAAAAACCAAAATTAAAAAAAGCACTTAAAATTAAGGTTTTGAAAAGAGAGAGCCTTGCTATCAGCGCTGGGAATCAAAGAAGTTTTATTGTGAAATAAAACTTGGACTTCATCCTGGACATCCCACACACCTCTTCCTACATCAAAGTGTTCAGTGGCCAAAAAAAAAAAAATCATTTTGAATTGTCAAATGTAGACGAATCGATGTTTGAAAAAAATCATGAAAGTGGTATCCAGAGTATTGGTGATAAGCTGTAAACTTACCTGTTTTTTAAGGCATTTTTATGACTCAAAGGTACACTAAACGCATTTACCTTATTTATAGCATTACCTAATGTTAAATTTATTTACTTTTAGTTCATATATTTAATTTATATTAGGACCATACGCAAATGCATTTTTGAAGTTTTTAATGTAGTGATGATGGTTATTTTGATGGTACTATTAAATATGTGAATGTTTACACTTTAATTCCTGTGCATTGGACTTCAGAGCTTGCCATCCTTGGGAAAAAGTTTCAGAGCAAGGTAAGTCTTAACACTAATGCTTCTTAACCAAGTGGTGATTTTTTATTTTTTACTTTTCCTGTCCTTTCTCCTTTGTAACTCTGAATACGAATTGCTGCAAAGAAAAGTAATTCTGTCTGTCACCATCAGAACTGAGGCATGCCTTGTTCCCCCTTCACCTCTGTCAGTACCAGCGAAGGAGAGTTTCAGCGTGATGACTGTGTGCTGTATGGCTTTTTCCACCAGCTAGGGAGTCCACACGCAGCCCAGTAACCTCATCATGCTCTAAATGTACAGTTCAGTTTAGCAACTTGCAACTAGGCTGCTTCTTCTGTCCCTCTTTCAGTTTAAAAACCAATTCATGGGGGGGTGGAAGGTGGGGAAATAAGGACAAAAATGATAAATTAACAGAGTTAACAGAGGCATTCCTCACGTTGTTATTTATGTGAAGCAAAAAAAATCTGTTCTAAGGCAGCTATTTTGGTGGCTAACACAGCACTTCAAGGAAACATCAGAACTGGAGCTGAATGCATTACTCCCAGATCTAGTCCTTTGTCTTTTCCCCTGTAGTGAACAAGGTCACTTAGCAAAAAGGGTGTGTGATTAACCACAAGCTTACTCACTCTACATGAATACCTAAATATACATACATAAACATGTGTTTATGTATATATAGGTTAAAAAACTAGATAAAAGTACTTCTATCATTATATATGTAAACATACTATATATATATATATGCTTTTTAGCCAGGAGCCTTTAGGGTTGCAATCACATTGCACATCACCAGTTCCAACTTGTAAGAGTTGGACCTTTCAAACCTCAATAGCTTTTATGTTGACTTCAGCCGTGCCCATCCCTAGGGTGCTGTTTCTTTGGGTCCCCCCCTTTCTGTTTTAGCTCCTGTAGCGGCAGCAAGCACCCACCTTTCTGCCGCAGCATCGAGGTCTTTTTGTTGTTGTTCTTGTCACACTTATTATTCCTGGCTGCCCGTCACACAGCGTGCAGAGCAGTCACACTCTTGGTCCTGAGCAGGGCTGGAAGGGCGCCGGGGCTTGGAGCCACGGGGGGACAGGGGCTGAGGCTCTGCAGCCTGCAGCGGGTGCCAGGAGGAAGGGGAAGCAGCGCTGATGATTCTCGTTTTCTCCCATGCTCTTTTTTTTCCCAACAGCTGCGTAGTGGTGGTGCTCTTCTCAGCTTACGGGTCTTTGAGTGTTTCCCTTGATCACGCCATCCTGAACTAGTTCTGTGGTACGGGTTGTAACACCAAAAGGTCAGCGTGGAAGTTCCTACGTGAAGAAAAACAATTCCTCTAACCTAATCCTTTTTTTTTTTTTCCTACCCTCATTTCAAAAGCTCATTGCAGAGCATGGAGATGTTAAGAAGGTGCTGAAGGTAGCAGGGGAGCTGGGGACTCCCATAATGGAAGACAGAAGGGAGGAAGGGGTAACTTTGCAGGAGATCGATAGGAATATTTACAAAGCGATGGGGGGCAGGTTGGAATCCCAATAGCCATGAGAGAACAAAACTTGAATTCACTGTAGTGCTTGTAGATGCTTTTCTGGCTGAAGAAATCATGTATTTTAGTACAAATTGTGGACATTCTCCCTTGCTTGTACTGTGTAACCCCCCTTCAGCATAAATCTGCGTGGCTGATCAGTGCGGCTAGCTCAGCCGTTATGTAGAACTCGAGTGTTGTATCACGGAAGGCTAAAACTGAGCCGTCACTTTTTGTTTTCGGTTACAGGTCACGTGTAAGGCAAGACAGCAGCTCCTGTGGCACATGACTAGTTCAGGAAGGGCAGCAAGTGCTTTATTTGAATAAATCTCAAAATGAGGGGGGAAAAAAAATGAAAGAACATTTTATATATCCTTATGTCAGGGGACTGGTTTTACTGCAGCATACTCCAGCTGGTGACATTTTGCCTTCAATAGCTTACACAGACCGTTTCTCTCAAGCCGTGTGGTGTGACGGAAGGCGGCTGGCTCTACCTCTGTTGGCACTGTAACCACGATTTTGTTGCACGTAACCCTACTTTGTTTCCACGGAACATTTCCTGTTCCTATAGCTGGGTAAGAAAAAGATGTCCTGGGTCAAGTGTGGAAAGTAAAACTTCTGTCTGCAGGCTGAAATTCAGCAAACCCCCTATTGCAGGCAGAAAAAAAAAATAACCTTCTTTAATGTGATTTGGCTATCCTTGCAAGGTAAGATTACAGATATTTTTTGGTGATTTTTTTTAAAGTGTAAGTACTTCTTGTTTTAGATAATGAACTTAGTATGATTACAATGTTGTGGTATCTCACTGAATTTGTAATTCAAGAATTTTCTCCTCTGCAGAAATTATTAGAGGCAGCAGCAGTTCAGCATGAGGTTAGCAGCAGCTCCTAGGGTAGTCCAGCCTTTTTTACACTTAATATTGAAAGTACAAGTTCTCTAGGCTGAAACGTGTTGCAGCTGTTGCAGTCAAGGCCTGCACAAAAATCAGCGGTCCACCAGAACATGAAAAACACACCAAAGATACTGTTCATGAGTTAGCTCAGTGTTTATTACATTCTAATAAAAGATTGACCAAAAAAAAAGGGGGGGAGAATAAACCAGGTACAGCTTTCTAGGACTTTTCATGTAAATAATTTATTATTTGAGAAAGCTTGACTGTATTTTGAAAAATAGGGTGTACTTACACGCTGGGTGTCTTTCCTTGTCTGGCTGCGCAGCAGCACTTCACGTCGTGTCACCCGCGCTCGGACAGCAGAACTTAGCGTGTATTTCAGATTCTCATGGTTTGCAGTTTACAGGATGCTGCTCAACAATTCAGCATCTGCGTATTTAAATCTAGTATTTAAATCTTAGCGTCTAGTATTTAAATGTCAAACATCTCATGTGTTTTTACGATAACCTTGGTTTTCCTTTCCCATTGCCTCCAAGCCTTACTGTAGTCATGAAGTCCCTTCAGATAGGATGCGTGGTACAAGGACCAGTTAAAAACAGAATGCTCCTCCTTTAAAGCACTCTCATCTTCCATTTCAAGGTGGATCATTTCCCAACCATTCTGTCACGGTGCCCAACCACTCCCACTTCCCCCTTTTTCCTCTCCAGAGACAAAGTCTGACTTAGTCAGCTCTGCTGCATATCATATTTTTTTTTATTTCATATATACATTCTCAACAAAACATCAAGCCAAATGCTTTCGTGTTCTCACCTTTCAGTGAGCTCGAAGTACAAATTAACTGTTATAAGATCACCACTAAATTCCAAATCCACCCAAACAGATATGCATATTAGAGGGCTTTACTCTTAAGAAGTACAAAAGTATTTTAATTACACTACACGCTCCCTGTTTTGAAGTATTAATCACACCTATTTACACTTATGCCCATTTAACACCTATGCAACAAGATGTAAATCAGAACATCAAACATTTCTATTAAGTTCAGCTCCTTCCAATACACTAAACAAAGCCGTAAGCCCCTTTTCTTGTGCTTTGGGATGCACTGAGCGGTACAGGACAGGGTAAGGGGAATGCCATCAGCAAACCACGTCGATTACTCAGAGACTATATATGAAGTGTTACTTCGCAAGTTACAAAAATACACAACTTTGATGAAATCTGCTAGTTAATATACATTTACTCCAGAATATGAATACAAATAACTTTTATTAAAAAAAAAAGCTAATAATACAAGAGGCGTGTCTGAGAACTAGAGTTGTGTTAAAACCACTACCGTGTATCGTAGGCATCATCCAGGAACTATACAGATCAGTCTTCCTAAAAGATAACACCGCTATTCTCCAGCATCAACGTTACTATGTGAGTTAAGCTCTAGGTCATGGTTTATTAATTCAAGTTGAGCCACTTACACAGAATGCAAAGACCAGAAAATTTATGATCCAGTAGCTTCAAAAAAACCAAACAGCTGTTTCTTCCAGGTAGTCCTGCTGCAAACCAGACAATAGGTGTATGCAAATCCGTAATATTTACAGTCAAAATACAGTATCACTCTACAATTTTCTTATAAAACAGTAAGTAAGGAGTTGATGTAGATGACGATGTCGGAGAAAGAGAATTCAGAAAGTCCTTTTCCTCTGTGACCTTCACTTCAGAGTCATCAAAAAGCAACCACTTTCCTTCATACTCTTTCAGGCTCTGCAATACGTACAGAGCTTTGTTTTCTAGTCCGCTGAAGGCAACACCGTTCTGATCGCCGTGTTCCGTGCTGCACTCCACGCTTCCGTTAGTATTGCTAGACTCAGGGTTTCTGTTTTCAGTGACTATATTAAGAAACTTCTCAGCGTTAGCTGGTTTGTTATTGTACAAGTCACAGTCAGACTTGCTCTTCTGTCCCCCCAGAAGCCCAACAGCTTCCATGTTCTTTTTGTTCAGAACTTTCCCTGGCTGTGCGTTCCCGTTGACTCTGAAAGAGACTTCACCGTCATCGTAGTCTTCGGCGACAGTTCTGGCTTCCTCCTCGTTCAGTGGTTCTGGCTTAATCATTTCGTACATTTGGTCAGTGATGAAGTTTCCCTTGTCGATCTCTAGGCTATTAAGATCTGTAATTTTGACAGAGGCTGTGTAGTGTCCACTGCTAATTGTAATGCCACTGTGCATCACCACGGCAAATAACCCGTAGGTGTCATTAGTTGGCTTCGTGCTCCATTCTTCTAGCGACAACTTGAGAGGCGTCAGCAGAGGAGTGTTTATCTTGGACAGTCCACCGTAGCAATCAAACCTTCAGAAGAAAAACAACGTCAGACATCTTACCCCTCAGCACACCACAAATCCTGCTTTAAGTGGCCCATACATCAAGCTTAGATTTTTTTCTTCTATTAGAAACACAGAGAGATGAATGAGAGAAGCAGCTGCTTATTTTCTACTTGCTTATCATGAGCATCTGCCCCAGGCACCCGTTCAGTAAAGAGATTTTTGCAGGTATGCATACTGGTAAGTCTGACAGCCTGATTGCTGTGTACTCTAAGAGACTTCCCTTTGTTGATACTTCTTTACTTAAAGTAAGCTTTAAATAGTGACAAACATGAATTTTTAATCATTATCATTCGTGCTTCTGTGATTATACTTCCACTTCTTTGCAGACATCAACCCGCTTACCAGCTTTGATAAGCTTCAGCATCCAAGGTACAGAGTAAGCAGGGTTTTCCCCTAAAGGTTTTGAAACAATTACTTACGAAATGTCACTCAGAGAAACTGATTTTTTACTGTAGTAGGTAATTTTTCTCAGATCACCTTAACGCCCTGTAGTGTCTTGCCAATGGTATGCAAAGGACAGTTATCTAGGGATAATTTAGTATGTTCTTATTGCTAGGGAGTGTTCATTAACTGTCCTATCTTAGTCAGTGCCAGTAATTAGCTAGCTGATTCACTCTGGAAAAGCATCTAGCATTTCCATAAACACACAGCATTGTGTTCTCGGCTCACAAACTTAGAGTGAGCAAAGTTTAAGTCCTTTCATTTAGGATTCTTCTAAAGAGTTTGGAAAGAAAAAAAGAGTCAGGACATAATCAGCTCTTTTGTGTATTAGCCTCTCTGAATCATTCCTATTTTGTGTGATTTACAGATGGCATAGCCCAGTAGAATTCACCCCTTTATGTAACAATATTTTCTGGTGTCCCAGCAGATTTCAGTTTTGATCAAACATCAGGGTGTCGTAGGGAAAAACAGCGCAGAACATAGACAAACCCTGCACAGCTTGGGCCTCAATGAGCCAAGTACTATTATTCATCCTTACTCTTCCCCTAATAAAGGATTAAAACTACTTTTAATCCAAGGGAAATGTAGGTAGGCATAACAATAAAAGCACGATTGGAGTAACTGAATGTTACTTTGGTTTTACTGGGTTTAGTTTTGATTCTGCTGTGCTTTTAAACATTTTGCTGATGTTCCCAGCCATGAACCCTCATAACCACAAACACATTCACACATACACAGGTGCCCGCAGTCACTCAAGTGTACTCAACTCCAATCTCATCACATTTTAGACCTAGGTTTATAGTCATCATTTGATGGCACCAAAAGAAAAAGAGCAGACCATCAGAAATAAAGCCCTATTATTAGCCAGAAAGAGATGCTCAGAAGAGAATCAAGAAACAGAAACTGCTTACTGGCACCCTAAGATCAGAAATGCAGTCCCACTCAAGCACACTGTAATGGTCACAGTAAAATAAAACATGAAAAACAGGCTCTCCCTTTTTTCTGAATGAGATCCAGCATCAGAAAGATTTGGAAAGGAGGGAATAAGAGAGGAAATCTTTTCCTATTAGCTTTTGTTCTTCTTAATGATAATCTGAAGACTGAAAAATTGCATGCCAAGTACTCTGCCTCCGACTGCTGCACAGTAGCTCATACACAACAAACCTGACTTCTGCAACTCTATCTTTTGAGGCCATGAATTCGTGGAGCTTTACCCACTGCACTAATACCTCAAATTATCACAGACCTTAAAGGCTTAAGCTATTTTCCTGCAACTCTTCTGACACATAAGACATTAGATCATCCAAACAGGGATTCTCCAGGGCATAAGCACTGCTCTCACTCCTTAGCAAACGTGACAGGTACAAAACCTTGCAGTACGACTTGATTACAGTCACCTGGTCTTACCTGATACCACTTCACTAGTCAAATACCTCATTTTCTCTTCTCTGCCAATTGCACCTTGCGGACAGGTTAAAGGGATGTTAGCAGGTACACGTCTCACTTCATAGCTTCCTCATCTGAGCACAGGGCTGTTTACCCCCAGTACTTCCCCTCCCCGCCCTTGCCAAACAGCATTACTCAGCCCCAGGCTGGTAGATGTTCACACTGGGTGCTTTATTTTTAAAAGCCACTTTGCAGGCCAGTCTAGAAAAGACGGAGCAAAGCCCTCCGAACTGCGGATATTTATTTACAGTACCCCTGCTTTACGTTTTATTTTTCTTCACTTCTTTTGAACTCAGTTGTCAGAAAACTCAGTAGAGCATGACTGAGAAGCAGACGAGATTTCAAAGATTTTATTGGAGCTAGGAGAACAGTGATACGAACATTCTCAGTTTAAGCGTCTTAGTTAAAGCAGCAAAACCATCTGGTACTACTTTTAAGGACAAATTACCGCAGCCTTGTCCGTGGAGAACAAGTTCTTTTTGTTGTTTTTGGTTTTTACAATAAAAATTACAGGTTAACTGAACAGGGGGAAGCTCCATCAAAGCTGAAAGTGCAAAACACGCCCTACTAACAACAACTCCAGATACTCTAGGGGAAGCCAGCATTTTTATTTACTAGCCTTGGCTCTTTTGGCTCTTTCCCCACTTGATTTGCAGCTGCACGTTATGACTCCAAATCAGTATGTTTAGAAATGACACGGTTTTGTCCAAGATAAAAAGTCCAAGCCCCAAACTGAGAAGCGATCTTCCACGCAGTTTGGTTCATCACTGCCTCCAGGACTACGTTCGATTTTTCCACTTCTACTTCCTCAACCTCTGGCTGCTAGAGCTTGGCAGAAAATACAGGACACATTCAAAGGGCACGGGAGGAAGACCACAAGAGGCTGGATGCACTCCGACCTGGGTACAGGTCTTAGTATTTTTGGAGCAAGGAGCTGAAGATTGCCAGGACAGAAGAGGTAAGTGACTCAGCAGGGGGTTAACCTGGAAGCTGCAAGTGCTTCCTCACAGAAACAGAGAGGTAGCAGATGTAGGCACAAGCTGAAGATAACGTCCAGGTTTTCTCTCTCAGGGTGTGTTTCTGAATAACCTCTAACGACACCAGTATTCCATCTCACCTCAAAGGCTATTCAATAACATCACAGCTGTCCAACGTTAGCAGACTTTACAGAGGAAGTTCTTCCTTTCTACTGAAGTCAGGAAGTTAATACTCCTAACAGCAAGCCCTAAAACTTGAGGGTGGGAATTCCACTTTCAAAAATCTTAGTAAGCTACTAGTAAAAAATACCTTAGTACAGTCCCTGAAAACAGTTCTTCCCAAATGGGATTTATACTGACCTCAGTTATCAGCACTTGTTTACGGCACGTCCTGTGACAAGGCACTCAACTCATACGCTGTGTCTAGTGCCAAAGGTCCCATCCGCTTCCAGTGGCGACCCAAGTGTTAGAAAATGCCACTGAAGGCTTCGTGCATTACATTTCCTACCATCAGGATGGCTCTGAAGGTCTAAAGCCAACCAAGAGGGAATGGCTAAGCACCAGGAGCCTGGTGCATAAAAAGCCAAGCTCGTTTGTGCCTAAATAATGTCCTGGCGGTCACAGAGGAGCTCTGTTAAGTCTCAGAACGAAGCCGTGCCACCAGAACGCTCAGTTTATGCAGGGTTATAAACACAGGCTGCAGCAGTGCGGTGTGCTTGGCTCTGGAACAGATGCCATCGGGGGGATACTCAACCAGCACAAGTTTCTCTTCTTTTGCAGCATCCAGCAGTTAATACAGCATGCAAAAGCTACGTTGTAGTGAGTGCTGGAAGAAGTTGAAGGAAAGAACAAGTCTACAAGTGTTACTGAAATCATCTATCCCTCAAAAACGCAAATCAGTCGTATTACAGTTTTCTAAAGGATCTGTGGGAACATTTTATAGTTTTCAGAAGTTTTCCCTGATGCAGCCTTCCCATTTCTCATTATTTGAATCTCGCTGGAGCTACCGCAAAATGCTGTGCCATAAGTTGTCACGGCATTGTTTTATTTGTGTACCCTATTGTAGGGACATAGTCGTGTCCCTCACCCAGAGGAAATCCCTAAACTCCTAGGTACGAATAACGGTAAAAAATGATTTGAAAAAATAAGGATTTTCATAGTACATAAACTGATTGCTTGGCAGTTGAATGACATCGATCTATTACTTTAAAACGGAGTGTTAGCAATTTGTCTGTAGCACGTGTTAGAGCTTCAAAGTGTTGATCTAACCCCCCCCCAGTTTAGTACTGCTGTTCAGTTAAAGACCAGAGCACCACTAGCTGTGAGCCTAACATTCGGTTTTGTTCCTAGCCCTTGTTCTGCTGAAGTACTGAAAAATGCCTCTACACGCACGCACACAGGTGATGTTCAAAATAAAGGTTTAAGAAGCATCAGGATATCGAGCTGCTCTAAGCACAGCAGTAAAGCTTTTTGGCAAGAAGCCTCCTAAGAGCCTGTTTTCCTGAGGATACATTTTTGTCACTGCTTGTAACAATAAAAAACCCTTACAAAGTTAAGTCAGTGGGACACAGCCCCTAACTTCCATCTAGAAACCTTTGCTTTTGGAGAATTTAAGGCATTTTCATCTCCCCTGGTAAGATTTCCCTTCCAGCAGCACACTGGTTTGTAACATAGCGTATCAGCATACTCACTCTAAGCCACTAGCAGCAAAGCACTTCAAATGAATTGTTATAACTTCAGGCATTTTATCAAATAACAGACTGCGTTCTGCTTCTGTGTAATGATGGCAGTTCTCGCAGAAATATTTATCCTCTCCCACAATCCTTTCCACCGATGCAAACTGTGAAATTGCCCACTTAAGAGTCTTCATTTCTGTTTTTGGCTCCGGAGAAACTGAAAGAGAATCATTACATTCATAGATGGATGGTTATTTGTGTTTCCAATGCACCCCACCAGAAGAAAAACAAAATGAGATTTATAAAGGTAAGGGATGTTCAAGAACTACCAGCAACACTGAGGAATGCCCACTGCATGAAATAGAAAACGTGTTCCAATCTCTGGATCATTTCAGGAAATTACGTAAATACCAATCAGTGGATGCTCTTACTTGAAGCATACACACCTACCGCAGCACCGATGCTGCCTGTAGCATTTCACATCTAAACACCGCCACGTACACACACTGAACTCGGAAGTGCTTCAGCAAAACAGGGCGGGCAAAAATAGCAAAAGCTGCTCTTGAGTTAAGTCTACGAGCACTAAAAATGATTTATTTAAAATTCTGAAATTCAGTGGCTTGCTGCCGTGCTTACTGCTTACTTCTGAGAGCTGGTAAAAGTTAGGCATGGATCGCTACCAGCTGTGGCACACAGAGGACTAATGGTAAGACAAGGGTAAAACACACACTGCTAAGGTAACGACACAAATGTTTCCTAAAAATAATGAAAATTTTGGTTTTTAAAGCAAGCTTCATTTATTTTAAGAAAAATAAAATCCTTCTGCTTTATCTTCCATTTTATAAGAATCTCTTAGCAAGGAAGAAAGGGCAGACTCAAATCAAAGAAAATACCCATTTATAAGCAGGAAAATATGTACATATTATATGTACATATATGTACACATTATATGTACATATTATATGTACATAGCGAAGGACTGTAAGCAGCCTGTTGTATGTTAAGATCTGAGGCGATTTTAATATCTGGATCCGTCTACATTAACTTAGGCTTTGTAAACACAAGGCTGATAATCAGGACAGGAGATAACAGAACAGCCTCTAATTTTAACCAGCACTAACAAGGGACAGTGCCGTGTTTATCAAGGGACAACGCCTTCCTCAATGGCTGCCTGAAGCAGAAACAAGCCACAACCCTTTTCGGTAATTACTTACTTTCAGAACTTTCTTCAGTTTTAGAAAGTTCATCTTCCTGCACTGGAACACTGATGTCCTGGAAGTCTTCTCTTCTTTCAGTGAAGCACTCGCACTCCAAGCATCTTGTTCTCAGTACTAACTGGCCCTGGAACAATTTCTCCACTAGTTCAAAAACAGCCAGCTCCGTACCTAGAGAGAGCACATGCCACATCACTTACCTAGGCGTGCTTTGCTCAAAAGACACGACAGAACCTGGCGACTTGAAAAAAGTTCACGTTTAGAGACATGGCGCCTTAGGGATTCTACATAGCAGTAATTTAACCCTGCTTATCACGAGTATTCACAGTATCGCTACTTACTACTGAACAGGAAGCCTCTTCCCTTAGCTCTCAAACTTTAAGTTCTAAGATTAAATCCCTCTTTTATAGCTGAAGTTTCAGTGTCACGTTCTAGACAGCGCGTTTGCCATGAGTGCGCTCGCTACCTTCTTTGTACGGCCTGTCGGTCTCCTCGAGGAACGTCACACTCGTATTATTGCCTGCTTTGTATTTGGTCTCAGTCCCTCTCCTCCAATATTTTCTGGATTAGTTGGCCAATTTTAGTCAAATCTGATGAAGAAACGGGGATCTCAAGAGATTCTGCATTCCTTCAGATGTTTTCATAAAAACTGGTGGTTGGATAAGAAAATCCCAAACCAGTAACTCCTAACGCATGCCGTGCCCCTTCCCTCAACGGTTACCTTGCTTGCTGACACTCAGAATTCACACCTGCCAGCCAATTTGCATACGTCCTGTGGCTTTCCTAGTTCCTGGGAAGGCTGAAAATACGGCAGGACTAAAGAATAGGGAGGGAAGGTGAGAATATTGTCTGTAAGGGCTCAGGACACAAACCCATTGCCTGTGGGGTTTCATTCTGTTTTCCTCTTGGAGTAACCTCCCTTGATGTTTTGAATTCACCTTCTATTTTTACAGATGACAAACGTTAGTGGGAATATAAACCTGGTAATATATATTTTTTTATACATATATTGAACAACTATTACACAACATTACCGAAAGGCCTCTTAAGATCTAAGCTAAACAAGCCAAGGCATAAAACAAAAATTTCAAGTGTTTAAAACAAATTTTAAAAAAAAACTTTCTCATTTTTTGAAAGTGTAATTCTGTATTTAGAGAGCTCTGCTTGCAGTGCAGCCTGAACACTGACTTCCAATGCACAGTAATTTCCTAATCAATCTAATTTTAAGCCCATACACTTGTGCACCAACCTTCCTTTTTTGGTTCTTTTTCAGTTCCTTTTTCATTATGGCTTTCCCCAGGAAATGCTGGTTCGTGACCTTCTTCTTTAACGTTACTACCATTTTCACACTTGACAGAAGACTCTTCCAGCTCACAGTCATCGTATTCTTTCGCTGGGTCTTTGGATCCCAAGTTTGTCGTTAACTTGCCCAGACTATAAAATTTGGAGAGAATACTGGGTTGTTTGCACGAAGATTTTAACCAGTTTAATCGAAGTCGTGACTTCTTCTGTGTTGGCTTCGCACTCTCGTTTTCAGCGGAGCACTTGGCAATGGCATCGTTTTGATTTTCGAGCTTTTCTCCCGTTGCTTTCCTCTTCGACCTGGTTTGTCTTTGATTTTCTTCTGCTGCGATTTGTTCTTTTGATACTTTGGATTTTTTCTTTGCATTGCCACCTTCGGCATCACTTTTTCTTTTCCCATTTCCTTTGAGTACCTTATCTTCGGCCACCTCTCCCGCAGGGCCACTTGGCTCACTGTCCTCCTCCTCCGCACAGTTGCCAGTTCCATTGCTCTCAATATTTTCATCGGGTTTTTCCTCCAGTTTAGCTGCAGGCTCTTCCAAAGGCAGTTTGTTCAATTCTTCCTTCTTCAGCAGCTGACACGTTTCTTGGATGTTTCCTAGGATACACTGCAGAACCTCCTGGGCATCGTGCTGCAAGTAGCCTTCATACATAGGGTTGAGCTCTCTATTAAAGGCAAAAGTAAATGAGCAAAGTGATGATGACCAGATTACTGGCTAGCTAACATGACCGGAAAATTAGAGTTTTTAAAAATTAAAAACTCTAAAAACCAGAAAATTAAAGTTTTGCTACAAAAGCAGGGGAGGATCCCCTCCAGGCCTGGAGAGAAGTCGTCTCTCACAGATTCCCACGGGAAGGTAGTCACAGCCTTACGCCAGAGAGCACTTAAACACACGCTCAGTTGCAACCTCACAGTGGTACCTCCCAGGATAACAATAATACTTACGTACTTCAGGCTAACCTCTGCTTTAAATCCACTGTGGGACTGAAATTATGTTCTGACAAAATCTAAATTTACTTCCAAAGTTATGATACCACAGAGGTAGCAAGAAACACAAACCTCCCCTTTGAAACGTAGGAAAACTGCCTTCCTACAAACGCGTCACGGTGCCCCAGATTTAAGATCCTCTACCCCTAAGGCTCTATCGCTGTACCGTACAATCACGGCCACCTCCAAACTTGAGGTGAAAATCCTGGCAGTGTTTAAGACAACCTGTACCTAAGGGTATTCAGTAGCCTCCGTGGCTGAGTAGCAAGTTCATCGGTGTATTTCTCCGGGTTTAAGAGGAAGCTGGCTTGAAGCTGCTCAATGGAAAGGATCAGGGAGTGCAGACTGCAGATCAGCTCATAACTTGCCAGGGGATCTTCTTTACAATTTCCCTGCAGTAACAATAAAAAAGAAGTAAAATACATGCACTTTTGTCTGTAACAAGCAGTTAAATTTTTTCTCCTGCCCCCACTCAGTTTTCTAACAGACGTGACAGATTTTCTGTCCACTATGGGAAACAGGCAAGTTTAGGTTGATACGTTGCTCTTCTGCCAGTGGAAAAGAAACAGGAAAGCCAGACTATGCATTATTACGAAAACCCAAACCATCCCTGCCCAAACTCCAGTTTCCATCCGTTCAAAATACGGCACCATCATTATCTCAGTTTCAGAAATGGGGTGTAACTCCTCTAATTCCTGAGAGCTTAAGGCTCGTGCTTACAAGCTTACAGACGCTCTGAGCACTGCCAAATTCAAAACTACTCAAACTTATTTTTACCGGAAATAGCACTCCAGAAAACAATACTTCAATACTCATTATAAAGAGAAGGAAACGGTTCTGTTTGCAGTACTGCCCTGGCACGTAGCCTCACCTGCACAGATGCAGCTAAAGGAAGACGTAGGGAGATACGTTACCTTTTCCGCTTTTTGCTCTCCTTCTTCTTTCAAAGATTCTTTCTTCTTTGAAATTATGTTATATAAATGCTTTACTCCAGTTTTAAAACCAGGACAAAAATATAACACCTAAAAGCAACAGTTTAAAACAAAATAATAATTGGTAAGCTATTTGACATCACACATCCACACTTAGAATCCAACTAGCTTTGCATCTCCTGCGGTTGCTGCACAGCACGCGAAGACTTGGGATTATTCAGGGCAGGGACGTGGCTGAAGTATGTAAACTGACAAATTAATCATCAAGGCAATCCGTGGCGCGCACACTTCCTGCACTAGCATCTTTTTTTTCCCCCAGCTGTAATTAGATTCCCTGTATACGACACCCAGATATCTTCTGTACAATGTCAAACTGAGCAGCTCATCTATTTGTGCTTAACCAAAAGGATCTTTTCTGAGGCCCCAAAACACGATCTTACCTGAAGGATGCTGTTCAGGTAACAAGTGTTCCCGAGATTATTCAGGCCCACAAAAGGCAACATGTTGTCTTTCTTCTCGCAGCTGACAAGCGACGGAGGCTGTGCTGCGGGAACAACCTGGTCACTATAAAACAGTGAAAACAGAATTAATGAGTAACGAGCAGAGATGAAAATGGTGTCAAGGCGTTTCTGAGAATCTTTACATGGCTACTCCAGGCACTCAAAGACAGGCCAACTCAGCTGTAACCCTTCTCTCTAGTAACCTACTCAAAAAAGAGGCAGGTTTATGAGGTGAGCGTCTACCATTACTCCCAACACCCACCTCTGAAGAAGTGAAGTGATTTAAGGAATCAGGAAAGCTCTCTTTACAATACTGTTGCGTGTTCTTTGTTCATTCCTAGGGCAGCACCAAGAAAAACGCGATGTGCCTAGCACGTATTTTCTATTACTGTCCTTTGCTCCAGGTTCATATCACTTCATTGCCGGGAGCATAACAAGAAAATAAATATAGAAAGGGGGAAAAAGTAACCCAAAACCCGACACGTATACAGCGCTGATGCACTGTACTGCTACACCAGCACCACGTCTCAAAGCCTCCAACACATTTGTTGTGATGAGGAAACTTTTCTTTCTCCCATTTCACTTCCCTGCAGGGAGACGAGTGGATGGATTCGCCCAGGGCTCGAACACCCAAGAGAAACGCACAGCAGCGAGCAGTACGCTCCGTGCTTTTACTCCCAGCGTGCGGGACCTTTGATATCCAACGTTCTTTCAACAGGACTCATTTTGTGAGAACAATTTAATGGTTCGGGTAGTTCAGCACAAGGGAAATCACTTTCTGTTGAGCTGAACCCAGGGAAACTTCCTGTGGAGCCCACAGGGCAGCCGCCAGCAGCCCGGCCGTGCCGCACACCCCCACCCCCCCCCGTGTCCCCACGTACATATCAGATCCCCGCGGCTCGGGGCTGCTCCCGCCACCGTCCTGCGGCTCGGCGAAGTCCAGCGCCCGCTTGGCCTCCTTCTTCTGGAACAGCTTCAGCGACAGCCGGCTCCGCTTCGACGGGCTGCCCCGCAACGCCGCTCCGCTCTCGCTGGGGAGCACCCCGGGCATCTTCCCGGCCGGGAAACGCCACCTGCGGCGGGCGGGCACGGACCGGCATCAGTACCCCCGGGACCGGCCCCGGCCCCTCGGCCCCGGCCCCTCAGCCCCGTCCCTCACGGCCCCGGCCCCTCGGTCCCGGCCCCGCCGCCCTCGTGGCCCGCCCCGGCCCCTCAGCCGGGTCCCGGCGCTCACCGCTACATGGCGGCCCTGCCCGTCCCGTCACGGCCCGGCCCGTCCCCGTCACGGCCCCGCCGCCCCCTTCCCGCCGGGGGCCGTCGCTATGGAGACCGCGGGCCCCGGCCGCGCCGCCCGCCCCGCCACGGGAAACTTGGCGCGTTTGCCTTGCCGCCAGGACCCCCGCCCGCCGCGCTCCTCGCGCCCAGCCGCTGCGGGCTGCCCCGATCAAACGCCGGAGAAGGAGCCGACGTCGCGGCTCGCTGGCACCGCGGGGGCATGGTGGCCTTCGGGCTCCACCCGCCCGCTGGGTGCTGGAGGCAGAGCGATGGCTCAGCGAGGGCTCGGCCGGCGGTACCGGCGCCAAGCTGCCGCCGCCGCCATCAGGCAGCGCGGAGGGCAGCCCGCGGGGTCCTGCCTGAGCGCGCGCGGGCGCTGGCAAAGGCCTGGCCAAAGGCCCGGGACTGGCGCCGGAGGAAGAGGAAAGGGGAGGGGAGCGGCTGGGCCGAACCATTCCGCCAAACCCCCCCGCCCCCCTTCCGCCGGCGGCGGTGGATTGGTCCAGGGGAAGCCCCGCCCCTTCCCGCCTCGGCCAATCACAGCGGGAGGCGCCGTGAGGCGGCGGCCGGCCCGCAGCGCCCCCGCGCGGCTGGCGGGGGGAAGGGCGGCAGCTGCCGCTCTGAGGAGAAGCCGGGAGGGACGCGCGCGTTCGAGCTTTTTTAAAAAAAATTATTAAACTATTTCAAACCCCAGCGCCAGTAGTACACGAAATGAACATCCGCACAACACAGAATCGCCCTGTTTATCCAGTAATGCGTTCGTGGCTCCACTTGCTGAGAATCACGACCTCACACACCCGTAGGTCCGTGACCGCTCACATCCTTCACAAATCCGGGGGGCTGTGAGAACTGGTCCGTATTTACTCCTTATAAGGCCTATTTTTCACAGCTATTCTCTTGTGGGACTTAGCGTGAGATGGGAGAAATGCGGTGGCGACGTTGCCACAGTAAATATTTCTTATGAAGCATAAATTGGCTGTATTAGGTCTGTATGCTACGGCACTATGTAATTGAATATTGACCCAAAGTGTCAGAAATCTTTCAAAGGTTCACCTTTCATCTTGAGACGTGATAGAACAAAATCAGAAGCCTGGCTCTTAGACTAAAGAGTATTTTTTTATAGCAGTTTAATTTTGAGAAGTTCTTTGCAATCTTTTGGGATTTTTTTTTTACCTCACTACATGAATTAATTATTACTGTAGATCAATATCCTTAAATATACATTTGAATCATGGTAGAAATGATAGATACTCTGAGAGTCATGCACACACTTGCTACACATATTTGGCTATCTCTCACAGGGCAAAATACACTCGTATGCCTGCATACGGACAGGCCCATCACCTGAGGAACCAAGGTTCAGAGTCTCAAGGTATATATTGAGCTAAATACTTATTTACCTGTCCAGTGGGACTTAAAAAGCCTCAGAGCTGGCCAGATAGCGAGCTCCCAGTGGAAGTTAAAAGGATTTCACCTTTCTCTGAGACCCTCAGGGGTCTGGGGTCTGCTGCCCTGCACTGCACCCGTGGGCAGATGCCATATGGGTTCTGTTGACCCCACCAGCTAATAGACACCCAGCCCTGCAGAAGTCCTCTCGTATGAGCCAGAAGTGTTAGGAAGTCTTTGGGTGGTGCCCCAAAGCCACCTAACTGCTTGGTTCCTTAATAATATGTTTCATTAAACCTGCTTCGTGCTGCCCATTTGAGTGGCCAGCTGAGCAGCCCTTTCAACAAGGCGCTAGCAATAGAGCCGTGCAACTGGGACCGGGTGAAATCTGTCGGTGTTTGGACCTTGAATCAATCCTGGGCTGGAGTAAACTCCAAGGGCAGGAGACCGGTCGTTCCAGGCAGCCTTGGGTTTGATATGACAGTGCTCCTGGCACATCCCTGTCAAATGGCATGACAGAAGTGGTTTATTACTTATTTGTATTGCATTTCCATAAAAGTCTACCCTGTCAAGCGCGTGGTTTGCTATCTGATTTAACAAGCACGATACAAGACCATTTGCGTGATGTGCAGCCTGGTAGATCTCAGTGTCAGGTCTCCTCCTGAATGCGTTGGACTTTATCTACTGGTAATTTCACCTGATCACTTCTAAACCTTCTCCTACCCCAAATAATTTCTCTCCCTTAACATGCTTACAAACTGCTAGCTATTTCCCCATTTTGGGGGAATTATTTGGACCAACCCAAACATAATTTTTAACCTTTACTTGTAAGTTAGTTCTAGCTTCTAAAGAGAAAGTCAATATCATTAAAAGAGACATTCTGGATGAATTATCTTTAAGTTTCCCTCCTGTCATCTGTATGAAAACCTGTTAAAAATACAAAGGGCATATTTTTAAACTAAACTTTATATTCATTAAAACATTATTTACATTGATTTTAGTGCATTTAATTTTAATTCTATGACATCAAATGATGATTTGAGGTCAGTGCAGTTACAGCATTTTAGGATTTGCTCCTTTGGTCCCTTTATTTATTTCTTTTTAACCATGAAAAAGGACAGGGGAATGTTCAGATGGTTCTTGAGTAGGAACCAGCAAGATGAATCATCAGGAGATGATTTTTTTTTGGGTGGACAAGAAATCAAGGACAAGAAATCAAGGACACAGCAGAGGCGGGCTGTCCACACCAGGTGATCAGACCGACTACACCACCACCACTCTTGGGAGAAACCTCCCCTTCGCCAGCCTTTCACACAAATTTTTATGCACCCTCTTAATACGTGGCTCGCTGTCACCAGTTAATGCGGGGAAGTCTCTCCAGCGGGGTGGCGTTCTGTTTAAATGTAAGAAAATTGGTTTCTTTTCTGTATCTCTCCAGAAATAGAGCAACACCTAATTAAATATTTATGGCGGCTTAGCAAGCTCAATAAAGGAGCTGTTGTCTAGAGCCTCCGCAGCTCGGGCTTCTTACAGCAAAGGAGTGTTTCGAAAGGGGCCCAACGAGGGAGCAGGTGCAAGAGGCAGTAATTGTGTGTGTACAGTCCTGAGACACTCAAATGGGCAAGATTAAATTATGTCTAGTGCTATCGACTTTGCAGCCGTGTGTTATAAAAATGACTGCACTGGGAAACTAGAAATCTCCACGGACACAGCCCAAAATAACCAGATGAAATGCCTGGAAAGAACAAATCCCCAGGGGATGGGATTTGGGGGACTCTTGGAGGAAGGCTCCGTTACAAAGCACTGTCCCCCAGAAGGGAAAAGCCCCACAACCTCGAGTTGTTGCTGAGCTACGTAAATTAGAGGTCCAGCATCTCCTGGGGAGCTCAGAGTAGGAAGATCTGAAACCTGCCCTTGGCTCTCCAGCAGTCACGATCACAAAATCTATTTCATTCTTGAGGAATACAACTCTTAGACAAATGCCCGGTGGCTGGAAAAATAAGAAACCATTCACAGGAATGAGAATACTGACCAGAAAATACCACATGGGTGCACATGGGAACAATCTGGCTGCTGTAGAAACACAGAGCCTTTGAAAGAGGAGACTCACCAGGGCTCTAAACGGTTTCCAGTAATTCAGCAGGTCCAGTTTGTGCGCTTGGTGCCCACAGGAGCAGATCTGCCATCTCATCCTGGCCATGGGATGTTCCCCACCAGATCTGGCTGATGCTGAGGGCAGAGCTGCTTGAGCAGGGCATGGGCACCAGGAGGGAGGCAGGAGTTACACCAGCTCCACTCCCTTCCATTTAAAACCTAGCCAGAAAGCTTGATCTGAGTATGGCCAGCTGTTGCCTAAAGAGCTTCAGATTAGGCACCCTTAAAGATACAGACCTTAGGAAAAGCAGGAAATCATAAATCAGAACTTGCCACGGTTCTGTAAACTCCCCGGTAAAGCCTGCAGCGAGCTCCTGTTTGTTTCAGCTGCCAAACGGCGAACTTCAGCTGGAGCCTTGAGCCACAGAACATCAGCTTTTCAGTACACAAACATCAGCTTTTCAGTAACGTGCTCCTCCGTGCTGCAGTTTGTCGTCGCTGAGATCAGGATCCATTGCTCCTGATAGCGCAGGCAGTACGCAGCTCTCGTTTATCTCTCTCTTAGGAGAAAACACAGCTGGGTGAGATCTGTGAACTTCCTCGAGTTGCACGTGCATCTATTACACCTAAGAAAATAACAATAACGACACCCATAACATAGAGATAAAGCAGGTTAGATCATAATAATACAAATGGGGGGTTCCGTGCACTGAAAATCTGCCAAACACAGGAGGGTTTTGTGAGCAGGTCCCAGACAGATCCCCTCGCCTTGAGTCTTTCTGAATGCCAAGTCCTGTATTGCAGGGAAATAATATATATATATGTGTGTTCTATAAGCAGTCCCGTTGCATTGTTAGGGGTATTTCCCCCATCTTTTGTCTGCCTAGGCGTATTTTATTTCACAACTTGCAGCCTGCTGCTCAGAGGAATGTAACATCTGGCTCCGCAGCTCTGCTGGTGGCAGAAGTGCTGTTCTCTGTCATGGGCTGGAATACAAATGAGAAGCCAGGTGCTGTATTTGAGAACCATCATTAAAACAGAATAAAAATAAAATCTCTCCTTGTCTCTTTGGTAAGTCGGGATATCGTTTCCCCGAGCTGTAACTCGGTTCAGGAAGCCGAAGCAGGAGGAAATAAACCCGCAGAACACAAACCCGAGCGTTCTTGCACCATCTGCTGGCAGCATCTCCGCGCTCGTACCCACCACATGCCATCGTTGGTCTCAAACCTGGGTGGCACGTCCGCGTGTGGACCGTGTGAGACATGTTTGTAAAAAAGCAAACCTCAGGCTCTCTGTTTGTTGAGAGCCATTTCTACAGCTTGTAAGGAATCCACAGCAGGCCCCCCAGCAGTACCCTGTGCAGTCTCTTTCACATGAAGAGTGCAGACGTGTGAAGCTGTGTTGGCTTCACCCCAAAACCTGGGGACACAGCCACAGACGTGTGCCCACGCACTGGGTGCCTCTCCCACTCGGTCGCTGTCCCCAACACAGCCGTGCCAGCCGGTGCTGTCACCTGCCTGGGCGTCCCACCCAGCTGCCCTGCTGACATTCCCTGTGCCTCGCAGCAGGCATTTGCTGCTCAGGTCAGCTAAATCCAGTTGTTGGGTCTATATTTCTGTATTTTCTACCCTTGTTTTAGTGCAGAAACATGAGACGCAGTCAGTCCCTAAGAGATAAGCAGCGTTCAGAGACGCAGACTGATGGAAAACAGGAACAGAAAACAACCATAAAAGTAGATTTATGAAAAAAAAAAACGGTCGTTGTACTTTACAAGATACATTTTTAACTGAAATAAAAATTTCCCTTTCCCTAAGTAGTTTTGGGGTCCGCAGATGGATGTTTTCCAGCTGCACTGATGCTGACCATGCTCTGCGCAATGCCATTTATTGGCTCTGCTTGCAAAGACAAAGCGATTTCTTTTAGGGCTGCAGCAAATTGATTTGACAGGCAGGCTCACATGTTTTGGTTTGAACAGTGCAAGAGTCACCCATGTGCCATGAGGAAAAGAAACCTTCTCCATCCCTGCCTGGGGATCAGCACAAGTGCACAGCCCAGCCTGGCACCGGGCTGTCGGCGTTTGACGGAGCACGAGGTTGGTTCCTGGTGGTTTCACCTTCTCCTCCCAGCTCCTCCCGAGCTTTTCCCCCTGCATCCAGCTGGCTCCCAAATGGAGCCACCTCGCTAGGTTAAGAGCAGTAGTCCTGTAGCACCGAGGTCCTTCTTGCAGCAGCCTTTTGCCCCTTTGTACCCACCAAAAAGTGCCCGTGGAAGCCCATGGCCATGCCAGACATGTGAGCGTGGATGTGACAGGATTTTAGCATCGCAAACCGTAAAAGGCAGAGTTCGCACTGCAAGGGGGAGCAGTTTGCATTTTTGCTACAAAAATGGATGTTGGCACGAGTGCAACGTGCTATAGAACAGCGATTTGGGGCTGCCTTGCCAAGACGACTCGATCACATCAGCCCCCAGTCCTGTCATTACAGACTGTGGAAGCCGCATGGAGAAAAGCTCTTCCTCCCAGCCTCAGTCCGCTCCTGTCTGTCTGCACTTCGGAGATGCAAGGAAAAAGCCCACTGCAGAGCGAGCGAGGGCAGGTCTCCTGGAGGAATGAATCCCACCACCCAAGGGAAAACTGGGATCGGTTGTTAGCACTGCTCGTTCTGAAAAACACCGCTATGAGCATCCGAAAGCTATTAAAGAGCTTGGAGCTCGCCCACAGCTTCCCCACCTCTGACCTCTGTTGCTCCTGCCCGCCTGCTCACTCCCCACCCGCAGGGGATACGGCCAAGCCCTTAAAAAACACACCTAACAAAAGCTTAGCCGGGGGCTCAAAGGACCCTAGGGACCCACGGTTTGGTTGGTGGCGTTTCCCCCTCTCAGCTCAACCTTTGAGAGCGGGGCTGCTCCAAACATGGGCTGGTGCCAGCCCTCGGACAGGATCCGGCCTCAGGGTTTGGGGCAGCGGGGCCCGGATGGGGCTGGGCTGACCTCTTCCCGTGGAATTTCACCCAGCATTTTCTGCAGCAGGAAAAAAAAAATCCTCCGAGAGGCTTGTCTGGCTCCAGAAGTAATGTGAAGGGCCCGGGGCTTTGACAAATAAACATCCCCACAGCCCTGAATGGCTCCCAACCTTTCCTAGGAGTGGGCGGCCTGTCCAAGACCAAGCGGGGCAGTTTTTTTTTTTTTTTTTTTTTTTTTTAAAAAAAAAAAAAAAGTTTTACATGCATGCATTTCCACTTTTGACTGCGTACATGGAAGAGAGGTTCTTTGTTTCCGAGATATCGAGCAAGTAAAACCTAAATGACTGAAAAGGGGAACTCATTTTTATTTGGTTTGCTCAAAAGCACTTTTTTGGGTATCTGCTCTCAACCTGCCGGCCTCGCAGGGCACGCTCGCGGATGCGCGCAGAGCTGCGAACTGCCACCGCTGTACTTCTTCACCCAGCTCCCCCCATCACTTTTTAGCACTTTAATCTAAGCCCTGGGAAAAGAGAACAAAACACAAGCTCAGCCGAATGCCAGCGACCACAAGAGCTTCCTGTAGGTGCCCAAAGTGCCTGCTGCACGAGCCTCGTCGCTCTCAGCACGGCTCGGGGACCCGCCGGGGCTCTGGGCACGAGCCTGGGGCTGGGTGATGGCCGAGCAGCCTCAAGGCCCTGCTGCACTGCCGGGATGTGTTTGTTTGGGAACAGGAGGAGAAAGCGGTGTGGGTGTCATCTCCCACCTCCACAGATGGCGATGCTGGTGAAAAAAAAACCTCTTTGCAGCAATGGGGAGATGGGAGCACTGTTGCCAGTTTGGCTTGGGGAGCCCCGATCCCGCTGATCGCCTGCAGACACCTTGCCCTGGGTGCTGGCTCTTGTCCTGTCGCCCTTTTCCATGGAGGTGTCATGAGGGCCAGGGGCCATATTCTGCAGCCCGTAGCTCCAGCACTGTAGGGCCCAGCACTGTAGGGCTCAGCACCATAGGGCCCAGCACTGTGGAGCCCAGCTCCATAGAGCCCAGCACCATGGGGCCCAGCTCTGTAGGGCCCAGCTCTGTAGGGCCAAGCTTCATGGGGCCCAGCTCTGTAGGGCCCAGCTCCATAGAGCCCAGCACCATGGGGCCCAACTCTGTAGGGCCCAGCTCTTTAGGGCCCAGCTCCATAGAGCCCAGCTCTGTAGGGCCCAGCTCCATAGAGCCCAGCACCATAGAGCCCAGCACCATGGGGCCCAGCTCTGTAGGGCCCAGCTCCATAGAGCCCAGCACCATGGGGCCCAGCTGTGTAAGGCCCAGCTCTGTAGGACCCAGCACCATGGGGCCCAGCACTATAAGGCTCAGCACCATGGGGCCCAGCTCTGTAGGGCCCAGCACCATAGAGCCCAGGTCTGTAGGGCTCAGCACCATAGGGCTCAGCTCCATAGAGCCCAGCACCATAGGGCCCAGCTCTGTAGGGCCCAGCTCCATGGGGGTCCAGCTCTGTAGGGCCCAGCTCCATAGAGCCCAGCACCATGGGGCCCAGCTCTGTAGGGCCCAGCTCTGTAGGGCCCAGCTCTGTAGGACCCAGCACCATGGGGCCCAGCTCTGTAGGACCCAGCACCATGGGGCCCAGCTCTGTAGGGCCCAGCACTTTGGCCCTGTGGCCGGCTGCGAGCAGGCAGCAGACAAGCAGGGAGATCGTGTGGGGTGAGATAAATGCCCGAGGAGGCTCAGAGCTCACGTCGTGCTGCCTTTAGGTTTTCTCCATGTTACCCCGTTGGGGTGTAGGTGCGGGACCCAGGCAGGGCAGGCGGTGCTGGATGGGCGCAGCGGGCGCAGATGCAGCCCGGCCCCTGGTTCCCCTTTCCAGCTGCTTCTGATCTGCATCTGTGCAAACAGGATGGGTTGCTGGGCTAGGAAATTATAAATAAAACATTTAAAAATAATAATAAAAAATAATAAAAAAAGGAACCCAGCACAATAACACATTCAGAAGGAGAAAAAAAAAAAAAAAAAAAA
>NC_048900.1:28951293-29163084 GCF_011077185.1 Oxyura jamaicensis | reverse complement strand
AAAAAAGAGGAAAAAGAAAAAAAAAAGTGCGTTTCTGTCCTGCTCCCCCCGGCCCGCCCGGTGCCCGCCCCCGGCCCGCCCCGCTCCGCCCCCCCCGCGCCCGGGGCCGCCCGCAGGAGGCAGCGGGGCCGCGGCACGGCCGCTGCCAGGTAGGGCCGGGGCCGGGGGGGGGGGTTTGGGGGGCGATCGGGGGGTCGTGGTCCCGGGGGGGAGCCGTGTTTGGGGCCGGGGAGGGGCGGGGAGAAGTGCCTGGGGCACTTTTTGGGGGAGCGCAGGGGGATGCGCAGCGTGCGGGGATGCTGCTGGGGGGGTGCGAGGGGTGCGGGGGGGTTCGAGGCCCCAGGGGAGGCCGGGGGGGCTCCGAGCCGTGGCGGGACCCCGGGCATCGCCGTGTGGAGCAGCGGGACGCCGGGCACTCACTTCGGGGTGCTCAGCTCGGCAAGACGCGTGGATCCCACCGCTGAGCGGGAGCCGGGCGCTGCCGTGCGGGGCTGGACCGCGGTCGGGTCGCTGAGGTCCGTGCGGCACAGGCCAGGAGCTCAGCGCACCCGAGGAGGCACGGGGTGGTGGCAGCAAGAGGTGGAGTGCCCGCAAGAGCAACACGAGTGGGCTCGGGGCGGTCAGAGGCTGCCCCGAGTGATGTGCACCTCCCCAAGGGAGCTCCTGCACGGGGCTGTCGCCGGTGTCCCCGTTCAGGACGCGCGGACGTAACCCTCAGCGCACGGCTACGGGACATGGCACCGCCGGGAAGCGTTTCCTTTGTCCGCCAGCTAACCCAGAAATAAAATCCGTAGCTCCGAGGGAGAGGTTGAGCATCCGAAAATCCATCACGCGCAGTGCAGGGACTGCAGCAGAGGGTAGGGCGAAGGGCAGCCCCGGGGGAAATGCCCGTGTCCGCCTTCGCGCCCGTTTCGTAGTCGTCCCAGCGTCTCTTGTTCGGTTTGGGATGGACTTGGCAGAAAAATCTGATCTCTTCCCCGAAACAGCAACTCAGAGGGGGGAGCCTGTGCCCTCGGGTCTGTGATAGATGAGCTGTCGCTTTGGCTGTAATACTTCAGAAATAAATACATCTGCCAGAATGACAGCCTGAGTGACGAACAGCTCGCTGCCTGAGAATTTGCGGTTGAGGGGTGATCAGGTGGCGGATAAATTAAAATAATCCTGAAACCGGAATACGAAAGTGAGTGAGCCTGGTGCTGTGCTCACGGGGGCCCTCAAGTTCCCTCCTCTGAGAGTTTCCAAGTTATTTGTGAACTGAAACAGCAGCGACAAGCCCCGCAGCTGGGAGAACCTGGGCCGTGCCCCGCTGCTTCGGCCGCGGAGGTTTTGTAGAGATCCCCGTGGCACGCTGTGGTGCTGGGGATGCTCCTGGCTCACCGCTCGTCTTTGTGGCTCTGGATCCAAAGCAAAGGGATCGGCCAGCCCCCAGGGACGAGGGGCAGGGATTTGCCCTGCATACAATCTGATTTTGGCACCGGGAGCAGCGAGGTGCAGGTTTCGGTCGGTCCCGAAGAACATGTGAGCCTGGCTGGGCGTGGGAGCGAGAAGTCCCAGCTCCAACTTTTCGCACGCGGCCGTCTCCGAGACAAAGTGACGGGGAGGAACCAGATGCAGAGAGCTCCTTCTTAATCCGTATTTATTTTAGGCCTCGGTGGAATTAATGTTTCCGGAGTCTGCAAGTCCTACGCATCTGAGGTTTCACATGAAAACGAAGCTGGACCAAGTTATTACGATAATACGCTGCCAAAATGAAGGGTTGCTGGAGTCAGAAATGTGAAACACGGGGTGGCTCCGGTCTTCTGAATTAGCTTGGTTTAAATCTATAATTTCAGCCCATTCCTCCGCTGAACACGAGCCTCGGCACCAGCGAGGGGAGCGGCAGCGTGACTGGGACAAAAATCTCAGCGCAGAGCTCCCGACTGCTGCCCCCCTGCCCGCCGGCACCGCGGGGCGCTGGCACGTCCGTCCCCTGCTGCCCCCATCAGCCTGCAGAGGGGTTTCCAGTGAGCGGGGTCCTGTGTAGCTGCAAGAGGGGGGTTTAAGACTGCTCTGGGTTTAATCACCCCGAAATTGATGGGTTGTGCTGATGGAGGGACCTTTATCAGCGCCAGCCGCAACAGAGCCCAGCTCCACAGCTCGCTTTGGGCAACCACAAACGCACTTTTTTTTTTTTTTGAGCTTTCTCAGGCTGTGGGGTTAGGAAATGTTATTTATGTATCGCTGCGGGTTTGTCCAGTTCCACAAACTCAGAGTTTTCATCTCTGACTAAGCACCGAGGGGAGCGGACGCAGCAGGGCTCCCTCCCTTCCCTTCCTCCTCCACCAAATCGGGGGGCACCAAATCCTGGCCAAGCCGAGGACAGCCCCGCTGAGTCGCTACCAGCTTCTCTGACCCCGTGGATGGCAACGCGGCAGCGAAGGACAACTTGTCCCAGGACAAGGAGAAGGAAATCAGCAGCTTTGGGCAGGGCCTCCAAACTGGGGAGAATGAGGCAAAAAGAGGAAACGTGAGAAATGAGAAACTTCCAAATTTCTTTGCCTTCTGCCTTTGGAGCGCTTTGGATTCGTTTTCAAGTGGTTTTCTCTTTTTTGGGTTACCTGGCTCTGGGAAAGGAGACCTTAGGGAGAACGCCACAGGTCCAAGGAACGTGATAAAACCATGAGAACCCACCAAAGCCTTCCTGAGACCGTAGCTGGAGCGAGCTGAAGGGCAGCTACCAGAGGTTATCAGAGCAGGGGATGGACGTGATCATTTTCCCCTGCCGGTGAGCCATAAAAGAGGGGGAGCCGGGACATCTGATACTCCCCGTCTCGTCCTGTCCCTAATGGACGTGCTGGCAGGGAGCTCGCTGCAGTTATTAAACAGCAATAAGTGGCTTTAATAAAATCGGGATAGCCGCACCGTCAGTGCGCTGACAGGACGCCTGGGGCGGCCGTTTGAGTGCCGCCGGACTCGGAGGGCTGCACAGTTACCCTGGAAGCGATGGGGTTGTTCAGTGGTGGTGCTGGGCGAATTATTTGGCTGCCAGCATTCCTGCAGGCGCGCCCATCGCTGCTTCTGGCGGGAGCCTCCAAGCGGAGGCACGGGGACGTTGGCAAGCCACCTCCTGGCCCCTGAGGCTGCAGATGGCTTACACTGGAATCCTGCTTTCTCGCCCTTTGTACAAACCTTTTTAATTACACCAACAAGCAGGGCCAGCCGGGCCTTCAGACCACTTCCAGTTAGTCCCACGGAGTTTTCAGACTTGCACTTCTCCGCCTGGAGGGAAACTCCTTCCCGTGCTGCAGCTCCCACCTGTGCGGGTGCCCCCGGCCGACCAGCAGCACGCCGCTTTTCCTCCCGCGTGGTGAAACCGAACTGAAAATCCCTCCGGCAGCAATTCCCTGAAGGGAGGCCGTGTCCGTGCTCGGTGTGCCCGCCAGGCGTTGTGCAACCCCGCAGACCGCCTGGGCGCAGCGCTTCCCGGCGGTGCCCAGCGGGCGCAGAGCTCCCCGCCGCAGCATCCGGCAGCCCGGGGCTGCGGTGGGCCCGGCGGGGATGGGGAGGGACCTGGGGGTGTTTCGGGGATGTCTGGTTCCTGTCATCCGCAGGAGCAGCCTGCGGAGCAAACCCCGTAAGGTGAGGCAGCAGCAGTTTCTGACCGCCGTCCCCTGTCTTGAGTGAGCACAAGGTGAGAGGCGGCCGAGCGCGGCACGCGGGAGCTCTCCGGGTCTCCGAACGCGCGGCAGCCCCACGCTCGCTCTGGTGGGGCCGTCGGGACCGTGGCCCGGGGGAAATGCTCCCATCTCCTGCCCCGAGCAAAGCACTCAGTGGGACGGAGTGCACGAGCAGGCAGGGCTGGGTGCCCCGGGTCCATCAAGCGCCAGTCCGTCATTAATTAATTTGCGTGTTGTGACTCCGTGCAGCCACAGTTGCTGCTCACATACGGGGACACAGCACTGAAGACCTTCACCAGTCCCACGGGGATTGAATCTGGCAGAAGACGCAGGCCTGACGAGTGGCATTGCGATGAGGAAATGCTGCAAACGAAAGTTGCCTGCTAGGTCTTCACAGAGGAAAAAAAAAAAGCACCTTTCTATGAGCGTTACTTTAAAGTCGGTGCCGCACAGAAGTGCGTTTCTTTTTCCGTCCTGCTGCTCTGTACGGTGAACGTAACCAACCAACCCCCGTGAACATGCTCGGAAAAGATGTGCAAGTGTAACCCAACCGGAGGAATCCGCCCCAAAATCCTCGCAGTATGCACCCAACAAGCCAGCGTGCTCCGAAGCTCGCTTTGACCCCTGGGCACAGCGGCTGGCTGCGCGAGCAGAGAGCAGCAGCGCTGCGTGGCTTTGCCGACGGTGGCGGCGTGGGAAGGACGGCGCTTGGCAGCCTCCGGGGCTCGTCCTCGGAGTTCATGAGTACAAGTTAACCCGTCCGTGCCTCGGGGAGCGCTCGCATGGCCGCGCTGCTTCCGATTCTGCACGTTTCCTGGCGGCTTGGCTTCCTGCAAAGGCAGAGCTCTGCTTTCTTGAAGCTGCGGCTGGTAGAGTCCCGCTTTGCAGTCGCGTAAGAAGAAGCAGACGGAGTGCCGGCAGCGCTGCCTTGCAGTGCCTCCAGGCGTTTTCCCTGCTGACACGACCGCGTTGGCTGCGTGTTAGGCCCTAGGGAAAGGCACCGGCCCCGCTTCGTGCTGCCAGTCCTTGGTGAAAGCCAGCACGTGGAGCAGCCCCGCTCCGGGCGTCCTCCATCCCGGCCCCTTCGCACCCTGGGTGCACGTGGGTGCGGGCACAGCCGGCATCAGCGAGCACCGCTGCCTGAAACTGCCTTGGAAAGCGCCAAGTTTTGGCAACTTCAGTGCAGAAGCTGACTTTATTTTTCTAATGCCAGCCTGGGGGTGTCGGCAATTCAGCAAAGCCCTACGGAAACCCCGGGGCAGGAGCTGCGGGACGTGCACTGTCACCAGCAGGCAGAAGCACGCCGTGTGTGCCCCGGGGGCTGGCTTCCACCCCAAATTAAGCTGGCACCCGTACCCCCGATGCAAAAGGGTGCCTTGGTTCATCTGGCCCCGGCAGCACAGGGCTGTGCCCCTGCCTCCCCGCCGCTCGCCCCATCCTGCTCTGATCGGCAGTGCTTGGGAGCTGGGTGCAGCAGGACCGGTGGCAACGCCGAGCCCGCTGCGGCTGCTAATCAAGAGGCTGCCTTTTAATTGTGGCAGCTGCTTGCGTTTCCGCGCGCGGCGCCGAGCAGAATAACTAATGCCTTCAGCCTGCGAAGCGCAGCCTGCGGAGAGCCAGCCCGGGGCGCAGCCTGCAGCATCAGGTACAATAGGAGGGGCTTCGTTAATAATTGACCTTTTTAAACGTTATCTTTCCTGATAAGGGGGACAAGCCGGTGGTCGCCCAAGCGGCTCTCGGTGTTTTTGTGGAACAGACAAACGCGCCGTGAAAAGTGGCTAATTTGATGCAGCAGGCTCGAACCGTCCTCAGGAAGGTCACGCGAGATCGATGCGCTGGGCTGCTGGAAAATTAATCCCTCTTTCGTGCTCCTTGTCGTAAACTTGTATTTGCTTTTCCAGCAAGGTCACCGGTCAGCTGACCGACTTTCTAACAACTGGAGCCGCGCGGCTGCGGCACGGCGCGCTCAGCCGCTGCCCGCAGCGCGGGGACGGACCCCTCGGAGGGCGGCACGAGCAGGTAACGGGACACGCCGCCGTCCTGGCGGACATTCTCCTTCTGCACCAAGGTGCGAACGCCGCTTGCTGCAGTGCAGGAGAAAACGACAAGCGGAGCTAAAAAAAAATATATTATGTTGTAGCTAACGAGGCTGTGTTAACGCGCTGCTCAGCGGGGGTGAGTTATCTGCTTGCTGTAGTCGCAGGGTTAAATGGTTCTCATTTCAGACCAGCAGGAAGATGCTCACAGCGAATGAAATCCGTATCTGTCCGTCTCTGCGGCTCAGTTAATTTGCTCTGTAAATCTGGCAGGCTGCGATGCTGCTCTCGGCTCTGCTGGCACGGGGAAGGGGGGGCTGAACAGCGAGGGAGGGGTGCAGGGGAAGGAAGGGTTAAACGTGGCTGCAAAGAGGCAGCATCAGGCACTGGCTGTGTGAAAGGCAGCCCACTGCCACTGCGAGCGGCCGCCCGTGGCAATGAGGTGCCTTCGGTCAGTACTGTTGCCTTCTTGGTTTCCCTTTTTGTGGATGTATTTGTGCTGTCTTGAGAAAAGGAACGCCACTCAAACCTGGGCCGGCCGTCCCCGCCGCCTTTCCGCCCAGCAAAGCTAAAATTCAGCGCTGCAGCGTGTGCGGTGCTGCCTGCCCGGAGAACCAAGCAGTGTCCTTCAGGGGGAGAGCCAGCAAAACCCAAAACCTGGCCCAGGCTCAGCGTAGCAGGATGGAGACTTACTAGAAAGTGCTGCCCTTCCTCGAGTCTTGGCCAGCCCCTCCGGACGGGTGGCAGTGAGGACGAGCGCTCCTGGAGCCAAGGGGGTGAGGAGAGCAGGTGAGGACATCGCTGTGCACCAGGACAGGCACCGAGTGCCCCGTGGGGGCCAGGGCGCTGCTGCTGCTGCTGCTGGACAGCTCAGGGGGGACGCGGGAGCACCAGCGAGCTGCCCAGGGATGCTCCACATCCTGCTCCGAGGCGATTTTGGAGTAGATCGGTCAAAAGAGAAAAGTCGTAGCAGCAATTTGGACCGCAGAGTTGGGACCCAGCCAGTTCATAAAGGAACCAATTAGGTGTAATTATCTAGATATTAAGAAGCATCCTATTGCCTGCCTTTTTTTTTTCTTCCCTCCCTCTAAGTAAACGACCTAGAGGAGTGAAATGTGCCTGGTCGGACCGTAGCTGGGATCCCTAATTGCTCCGTAATTGACTGTAATCAGAAAACTTAAAAAAAAAAAAACACCATTTGACGAAGAGATTAGTGCTCGTTTTGGCGCCTGCTATTTATTGGCAGGAGGCAGAAGACGTTGCCTTTGACAGCGAAAATGCTGTTAATTGGGGAAGGTACCAGGCGTCTGCCGGTCCGCGTGGTGCTGGCTCCACGGGGCAGGAGGTACCGGCCCCGGAGGTGTTCCCGTGAGCACTGGTGGTCTCCTTGCCTTGGGGACCCTCCGAGCTTTCCGTCTGGGCCATAAACCGACCAGGAACTTTGGTGTGAGGACAGAACTGATGGTTCCTCTGACAGGTTCTGATCTCTCCAGACATCCATCCCACGCTAACAATGCAGCGGGATGTGACGGCGATTTCCTGGCTGGTCGCTGTTGTAGTTAAAACATCATGAGAACACGTTGCAGTTAAAAAGTCAGAAGAGAATAACAGCAGCACCTCTGTGTTCTGTATACCCTTACCCATTTACCTCGCTGTTCCCATCAGGAGAAAGCTACAAAAGGAGCTACAAAATGCAAAAAGGATCATGTAAGAGAATTGGGAAGATGCAGACTGGAGAAGGCCAGCAAGGCAGAGCTTCTCCTGAGACAGGGAATGAGCCAGAGGTGTCGAGGGACAGCTCTGAACGCAGGAAGACGAACGAGACCAGTGCCAGACGTGTGGTGTGGGGCGAAGCGAGGGGCGAAGGCAGCCTGAGCCCATTCATGGGGAGCCCTGGAAGCTCGGCCAAGTGCTAGAGGCGATGTAGGCAGAAAACAAAAAGCAGAACGTGAATTCAGACCCTGCGAGTTTGATCAGCGAGCTCTGAAACGAGCAGCCATGCGACCTTCCCAGCTGCCTGGCTGGCCTGGCTGGGAGCTGCGTGGCCCTGCCCTGCCATTCCCCTGGGGCCAGGGATGCGCTTGGAGAAGAAGCCTTCCAGCTGCTGGGAGACCATCGCTGGCCTGGAACCTCGTTGGATACGTGAAGGAAAATCTCAAACAGAAAAGCTCACTTTTTGCCCTGTAGCAGGAATAAAGGCAGATCTCCAGCTGAAGATCCTCCCTGACAGGAACGTGATTTGTCTGTGTTTCAGTGTGGCGAGGCCTCGTGCTCTTTTTTTTTTTTTTTAAAATTTTGTTTTAACATTATTTTAAATTCTCTGGTTGTTAAGCGTTTCTTTTTAAGATGACGATCCAGTCACTTCTGTGTGTCGTTCGCATCCCTTGCTGTTTTCAGCGGAGACGATATCTTACGTGGGATATCTGGTGCAGACTACATCCAGCAATCAGCAAAGAGTCCGCGTGCCGTCTCTCAAACCCAACAGAAATTCTCCTAAACACCTCTCCGTTCTCTCTCACAGAGAAAACCACCCCTAATGCCGGGATATTTCATCAGAAGGAGCTCCCTGGGATGTGGCTGTGAGTGGTTCCCGCCGGCGAAGGAGCTTTGGTTCGAGCACGCTTGGAAGTGCTGAGCAGGCACAGCCGGGCTGCAGAGCACAGGAAGCGAGGGGGGTCCTGTGAAGAAGGGGAAGGCTTTAAGGATGGATTAAGTTCAGATGATGGGGCTTTTTTACATTAAACAGATTTGTTTCTTTTTTTTTCAAGGGTGAACCAGCTCGTCTGCCGCAGCTTGTCAGAGGATGGGGCACTGACAGCCTGACCAGACCACACCATGGAGAAGACAGATGGTACGGCCCTCACGGGATGTTTGTTTCCCCATTTGTTTATTGAAAAACTCACACCAAAAAAAAAAAAGAAGAAAAAGAAAAGCCCAGAAGTAATTTTCTTACCAGAAATACTGTAGATTAGCTGTTTTCTGTAGATGCACGCTCGGGCCAGGAGTGTCAAAGCGGAGCTTGCCATGGTCATTTCCCTCCTGCTCTGAACACCTACTTAATTCATGTCATTTTTGATGTACCAGCTTTCCAAAATTCAATCTTTTTTCTTTTTCCTGTGGTTGTTTCAGCGACCGGCCAGCCGCCCCAGCCCGACGGGGACGGGCAGCAGCCCCGAAGCCTCCCCTACTCCGTGGAGACACCGTACGGCTTCCACCTGGACCTGGACTTCCTGAAGTACGTGGACGACATTGAGAAAGGGAACACCATCAGGAGGGTCCACATCCACCGCAAAGCCAAGCAGCCGAAATTCAGCACGCTGCCCCGAAACTTTAGCCTGCCCGAGAACGGCTCCCGCGGGTACGCGGCCGCTGCCGGCCCGGGCTGGCTGGCCACATCGTGCCGCACGCAGCGCAAGGCATCGCTGGGGGCGGAGGAGATGCCGCGGTCCCCCGTGCCCGGCGAGGAGCCCAGCTACCGCAGGAAAGCCCTCCTGGCCGAGACGCGGAGGCATGCCGAGCTGGTGCACCGGGAGGACGAGCTCCAGGGGCGGCCGCAGCTGCTTCGAGCCTCCAGCATGCCCGCGGAGCTGCCGCCTGGCCAGCCCCCAGCTGGGGACGGGTGTGGGCCGTGTCCCCTCCGGTCACCCTCCCAGCCTGGTGACAACGAGAGCGTCACTGAAAGCACATTTCACCCCACGGCGCATTCACCCGATGGCATCGCCTCGAGCCCGCCCCAGGACTCATCCTCGCAGCAGCAGGAGCAGCCAGGGAAAGGAAGCCCCATTCGGGAGGGCTGGCACGGGGACGTCCCCAAGGAGAGGGCATCGGCACAGCCCCCGTGGCAGGGCCAGCACGCCGCGGTGCAGCAGCTGCAGGTGGTGGTGGAGAGTGGGGCTGAGGAGGGCGATGCTGCCGAGGTGGTATCAGCCTCGCCAGGTGCCCCCCGGTTGTCAGAGGGAAGCGTGAGCCCTGGGAGAGTGGAGGGAAGCGTGAGTGAAATCGCTCCGAATGTGCTGAAGAAAGATGAAGACGGGGGTGCCCGCACTCGAGAGGAGGAGGAACAGGGAGGAGATGCAGGAGAGCCTGGCGGGATTGCTGCACTGAAGCAGCAGATTGCAGCGCTGGAGGAGCAGCTGAGCAAGAAGAAAGAAGAGCTGGAGCAGATCAGAGCGGTGTTGGAGCAGCAGGATCATGAGATCAAGGAGAAGGAGAAGAGCATCAAGTTACTGGCCAGCTCCAAAGCCCAGCTGGAAGAGCAGCTGTGCCGGGAGAACACGCAAGTGGCCACGGCATCGTCCGGGCGGCACAGCAGCACGTTGCAGTACTACGATGCTGCGGTGAACACCGAACTCTCACACGTGAATAGCACCAAGGAAGCCCACGACAAGGGTGTGAATGTAAATATCCCGCTCTCCACCAAATCCGTAGGGTGCGGTGAGCACAGAGCAGACAACATGAACTCACCGGCGGTGGAGGTGAGTGCTCAGGGAGAGCAGGGATGGGCAGGTGGTGGCACAGAGGGACCCGGACATTTTGCTGAGCTCACAGAGACCGAAGCTGACCTGGAGCCTGGCCTTCATGCCCCATGCTTAACTGAGCTGAAGATTGACGAGCACCTCAGCGATGACAACCAAAACCAGAGAAGTTACTGTGATACCCAGAGTCTCGCTGCTCATGCAGAGACTGCGGCAAGCTATCGAGCAACAAAAACTGACTCAAATACAGGCAAAACCAAGGCAGGCTTTGATGAAGATAAAACTGAAGATGGGATGGAAGATGACGGTCACCCTGACCATAAAGATTTCCCTGCTGTTGACCCCATAGGCCAATACGTAAAGAAAATCCAGGAGCTGTTGCAGGAGCAGTGGATGTGTTTGGAGCACGGCTACCCCGAGCTAGCAAGCGCTATCAAACAGCCGGCCTCCAAGCTCAGCTCCATCCAGAACCAATTAGTTAATTCCTTAAACTCGTTGCTGTCTGCCTACTCTACGCAGAGGCCAGCAGATAAGGAGAATTCAAACACACACTATCAACAGTTGGGTAAATAACATTGGCATAGGTTTCAACGTATCCGGGCTGAATCTCTCCCCGTTTAATGGAGCGTCAGGCAGGTGCAGCGCAGTGGAGCTCAGAGATGTAACTAGTGTCCAAGAGATCAGAAATAGCCCCTTCTAAAAATCTGTGTTTGAGGAAGGCAAATCTCCGCATTTCATAAGCCATGCGTCCTTAAAATAAATAAATTAAAAAGCAAACAAAAACATGTAAAAGCTGTGGCTCAGTCATACACAGGATCACTTCCAGAAGTGGCCATCCTTGTGGCTGTTCCATCAAATAACCCCGCTTGCCATTTTTCTCAGTTGGACACCTCAATTTGCAAGCATGCAGGGACCAGATGCCCTGGGGTAAATCAGGAGTTCACCAGAACCAGAAGCAGTTCAAGCTAACTGAGCAGCTGTTCGAACACGGGTGCTCGAATAGAATAATTTTAGCTTATTTGTAGCTGACAATCCCGAACTGAAGGCTCCCTGTTCACTGTCAGAAGGACCTCACAAATAGCTGTGACCAGTAATAGCAATACCTAGTGAGACGATTCAACCCCCGATGGAAAGAGTCATCCATACAGTATTATAGGCAGGGCTGTAACATAAATATTGGGGAAAAAAAATACTACGAGAGTAAAGCCTACTTATATTTGCAGAACACGTATATAATTCCCAGTCACTTGAAGATGTTTGAGACCTGTACTTTGAAGGTGTCGGGGCAGGTTCAGATTGTGGCCAGATGCATCAGCTTTTTTGCAAGGTGTAAAAGGAATCTTGTGAGATGAAGTACTAAGAGGCTTATGGTTATGATTTGTAGTTTGTTGCTACAGGATGGGAATAATCATTGATAATTACGGCACATCTGCTTAATTAATCTGTTATTTTGTATTTTGCTAGAAATCTCTCCAACCACAAGTCTTAAATCTATCATGAAAAAGAAAGGTTATGGTTTCCATGCAGGAGGCAATGGGACCAAAAAGAATCTTCAGTTTGTTGGGGTAAATGGTGGGTAAGCATCCGCTGAGAAGATAAAACTGCCTTTTAACATGTAACATCCTCTGTATCGCTGAAGAAGTCATTCTTTTTCTCCTCTTTTCCTCTCCAAACCTCTTGATTAAAAGGCCATTTGAAATGGAGCCTCTTTTCTCCCTTCTTTAACCTGATAACCTGTAAGTAACCCTGTAGAAAAGACCAGGACGTTGGTGTTTTCAAGGCACTGAGAGACATCTCTGGGGACTGATACTTCGCACACCAATCTTCTGGGGCTTCATCCAAAACCCAGCTGGGTCCGTGGGACGATGCCCACTAACTTGGGTGGGTTTGGAGGAGGTCTGCATTGGCTGGGCGGGCATGCTGCCACTAACTTACCCCTGCACTCCAACAATGGCCAACAAAAGTTGGTTCTGGGAGAGAGAAAAAGCAATTTCAGTAAATGAGGAATTGCCCTGGGGTGAAGGAGGTCTGTATTTTATTTTGTGCTCCAATAAGCAGCTCCCTGTGTATCCAGTACTGAATTCTCTTTGGCCTTTGAGCTAACTGGATCCAGCAACACTGCTGTAGATGCGGCTCTGATTGCAGCACAGGCACCCCTTCTACCAAGAAGCACTTGTTCTGGCATTGGAGAGGGCAGAAATTTCACTTTCCCGTCACTGAGCACACAGCTGTCTGTGCAAGTTTAAATGCTGGTTTCTGCTCACGGGTACTTCCCCACCCCTTTTCCAGCTCAGTGGCTACTGCTCTTGGCTTCATCAGGTTTTACTCACTCCTGTTGAGCAGAGCTTCTACTAACAGTCACTGAAATGGGTACAATGGGTAGTAGGTAGATGAATCCTGATGAGTTTGAGAAGTTTTAGGATCCATCAGAGTTAAATGTTCTGTCTCATGGAAAATACTATTGTTATTGGTACTTTTGGACAACCACATGAGAGGTGTCTCTAGCAGGGCTACTTGAAAGGTGGACTCAAGTCCTGGCTGGAGGAGCAAGCACAGTTTTGGCCTAGTGGTCCTCAAGTTTGCCACCCTAAACGTGCCACCTGCCCATATCTCTCATGGTGGGTGGGTGGCATGGAACCCTTGCCTGGCCATGCTGGGGTTGGTGTGGTGGCCATCCATTCAAACCAACCAAGCAGTCCCCGAAGTAACCTTGCCTGCTGCTAATTAACTGCTTCTATTGTGCTCCCACTGCCTTACGAAGACAAAAAAGACTAACCCCAGGTTTGGCTGTGGCTCTAACCTTCTAACTTGTGTATCACGCCGGGCTTCATCCAAGGCCCATTGGAGTCGGGAGTGTCTTCAATGAGTCTTGGTCAGGCCCTGTGGTTGCCGATGAGAGAGGAGTGAGTAACGTGTGGTGTCCTCAAATAGCTACGAAACGACTTCAAGCGAAGACACAAGTTGTGAAGACAGCCCATCGGAGGGGGACACGGAGAGCGAGACAGAGAGAAGAGCTAGCGGTTTGGAGCCCCCACAGAAGGAGGGCGGAGGTGAAAGCGAGGGGGCTTCACCAGGCACCTCCTCGCAGGAGAGACGTAAAGAGGATGACCTGCAGGAGCCTGCGGCAGAAGCAACACCTGGTGCTGAGGACAAGGCTGACAGGTAACCAGAAAGCTGAGGAGTGAGTGTGCTTTCCATGGCATTTCTAAACCCCCAGGAGGCACGGCACTTTGGTCATTCCTGCAGGGCTGGGGATGGTGCTTCACATTCTCAGTGGAAAGGCAGTTGTTGGCTTCTGGAGACACGGGAAAAGCCTTTTAAAGAGCTAAATATTTTCTGAGTTAGTACACAATCTAGTGGGGATTGATTCAGGCCCAACAGTTGATTGTGGAAAAGGCGGAGTGAGTCATATTTGGTGAGAATTAGCTCATTTCTCCCTCCTCAAGTAAACTTTCTAAGTCAAGTGCTTTGCAGATTCAGGAATAAGATTTCTTTTTCCAGCTTAAGGATTCTTGTAAAAGATGAAGTTTGTACAGATAGGAGACTCTGGACTTAAAGACTTCAAAAAGTGCTTGGCTTTGTATCTACAATCTGATTCAGGTCAATGGGACAACCTGTATCCCTAAAGTTTAGTGTTTAAATAAGCGTTTAAAGTGTTCTGACCTATCTGCACATTCTCCTTCCCACCTCAATGCCACTTGCAAGTTCTGCTTCATGATGGACTTACAAAAGTATTTTCTCTCTAGATGCAAACCCTCTGAAGATTTCCTTGCCGACTGCCAGCTGCTTAGCCAGCACCTCTCAGAAATAAGGACCACAAGCGACAAGCATCTGGTACAGATATTTTTCAATCAAATTTCTAATGCAGTTCCCACTCTGTTATGTTTAATGGATGAGATTATCCTAACGGTGCATTGCAGGCTGTGCCCTACCGTGCCATGGACTGCTTGGGCAGGAGATGGGACAGGACAACTCCGAGTTGGTTTAGAATAGCCAAAAAGAAAGGAAAAGGGAAAAAAACAAAACCAAACAAAAAAAAAAGATGAAAGCTTTCTCTGATTACTCATTCATGTTACCACAGGAAATTCCTTTCCCCCTTAAGTTATAACAGCAATCACAAAACCACAAGCTAAATACTGGCTGGAGGATGTCAGAGCACAGGACAAAGTGGCACAGGGCGAGGAGCTGGGGCAGCGGCAGGTTTGCAGGTTGACAACCCCTCTGCTCTGCTGGGAAGGGATTTTTAGCACTGTGCTTCCAAATCCACCCAGAGCACCATTTTCTCCCCCATTTTTCTCCATCTGGACAGCAAGCAATTTGCTCAGCCCCTCTGAGGAGTGATGGCACAAGCCATACACACAGTTACAGGGAGACTCCCCATGACTAATTGGTTCCAGTGGTTGTTCATTAAGCTTTAGCATACTTTGGACTTTTCTTTTAAGGGTGGTTCTCTCATGAGGTGCTTTGCTGTATCAGGTGAAGGAGTGTCCTGAGCCTGGTCCATGCCATGTGGGGTGCAGGCCCCAAACTGCGGCCTGGCTGCTCCTAGGGCAGGACACTGTGGATATGAGGTGGTGGAGCAGTTTGTGGGGGTTTTATTGCTTTTATTTTGATAAAAGGAATTAATTTAAGAGCTAGGCTGGGTCAGGGATAGGTGCTTCACCACACAGTCAGCACGTGAGACACCAGGGCAGGCGGGGAGCGGGTGTTGGCTCCCCCAGAGCCCGAGGGTAAGGTGACGATGGCGTTTGCAGCGGCACGTCCTCAGCACCGTCTGCCAGGAGTGGTTCCGGGTGTCCAGTCGCAAGTCCTCCAGCCCTGAGGCGGTGGCAGCCTACCTCCAGGCGCTGGGGGCCATCCAGCCGCAGCTCCTGGAGGCGGTGGTCAACCTGGCCGACAGGAACGGCAACACGGCTCTTCACTACAGCGTCTCCCACTCCAACTTCCCGATTGCAAAGCTCCTGCTGGACACAGGTAGGAGCGGCAGTGCTGCTGCTTCTTGGGTACGGGTGTGGAAGACATTTTGTGTCGCTCTCACCGATGGGGCAGGGTCCCACTGGGCCTGACTGTGGTGGGCAAAGCCAGGTAACGGGGTCCATCAACATATAGCAAATGGTGAGTGGGGTCCCAGGACCTCCCGGGGAGTCCAGTCAGGAGCAAAGGGAGGGGGGTTGGGGACCAACTACAACCTACATGCCTGGGAGCCTTCCAGCAGACAAGTGTGGGGCCATCCGTGGTCCATCCAGGAGATGTGCATGAGTTGGAGACCAGCACCCTCCAGCATAGCTCATGGGTGTGAGTAAGGGTCCCAGCTGAGGCCCATCAAGAGCGTTAAGGCTCATTAGTGTTGAGGGCTTCAGAAATGGCTCAGGATTGCTATGGGCAAGGGGTACAGATGGGATGGTTGCACTGCTTGGTCCCTCCAGGGGCTCCCCCAGCAACTTGTAGCAGCCAGTGTCACATCATGGCTTGGAGCTGGGTGCTCAGACCCCTGAGTATAACGAACCCCACAGCACCACAGGAAAATCGCATTTTAAACTATTGAACTTTCAGCTCGCATTGCAAAGAAAGAGACTTTCAGCTGAGAGGGTACTGGGGGAAAAAATGCACGCGCTTTCAGAAAGAATAGAGACACTTTGGCCTCTTTTCATGGGCAAGACAATCCGTTAAATGTTAGGGAAATGGCATATTATCATACACATCTATGTGCCCATTGTTGTCACAGGCTTGCTGGCTTGTTGTCACAGGAGCTTGCCCTGACCCAAAACACGGGGAGCAGAGTGCTTCTGGAGAGCATGTGCCAGTGGGATCCTTGTAGCTGGAAACAGGCCCCTCGATTTGAAAAAAAAAATAAAATAAAGTGCTTGAGAACAGCATGAGAAAGGCCTCAGAGTAAAAACTGCATTTTCCTGTGAAATTCATCCATGTCTTCAGTGATTAGCTGTGGAGATATCCGGTGGTCAGACTGCCAGCATAAAAGCCTCGCCTGGAAATTAAACAGATTAAAAACCAGGTCTGAAACCCTAGAGTATAAAACACTCTAGGATTTTTGGTGCCGAGAGGCTCAGCACAGAGTGCTCCTCGTCAGGATACTCTTGGTGGCAATGCACGTGATGGTGCTGAGCTCCCAAATCCCCTGTGGACATGCCAGCCACCAGGATGGAGCCTGGAAAATGCTTCCAAAGCTCCTCTGAGACAGCAGTGCTAAACCCCAGTGATGAGCAAAGCATGGCAAGATGAGTGCCCCTTAGGTGACCTTCACCTTTCTGCTGCTCCCTGCCTTGAGGAGGTAAAACAAACAGCTCCACACCTGGTGGGTGCCCAGGGCATAAATTATCCCCTACCATTTCTGTTTTAGGCCATAACTTGGTCATCGAAGTTAACTGAGTTGACCTCAGGGATTATAATTAAATGTAGCAACATACATAAAGGCCGTTTAATGCTGTGCTCACAAGACCCTTAATGAATGGATATGTAATGCAGATAAGGCTCAGTCCTGTGTAACTATGGAAGTTGTGGCTGACTGAGCTTCGGTTCTCAGTCGGCTCCTTCCCCCCCAGTGCAGGCAGCACTGCTGGCCTTTCAGCCACAGCCACCTTCCCCTTTCACACCACACATCGTATGTCTCCCTTTGGCTCTCCCTTCCCTTGGCTCCCTCCTGCGGGCGGTTCCTGGTGGGGCTGAACCCTGCTCGTCCCCGCTGTTTCCCCCCTGCCAGGGGTCTGCCGCCTGGACCTGCCGAACCGAGCGGGCTACACGGCCGTGATGCTCACCCCGCTGGCGGCCGCCGAGACGGGCGAGGACATGGCCGTGGTGATGAGGCTGCTGAAGGAGGGGGACGTCAACGTGCGAGCTGCTCAGGTGCGTGGGGTGTAGGGGGTCTGGCAGAAATGTACCCAAACCGAAGCCGGCCGAGCTCCTACTCATTTGTTTCCGACCACAATGGCCAAATTCCTGTTGTTCCCACAGTCGGCCAGGCTGGAAGGAGAGCCAGGAGGTTTGGCCGGAGGAGGCGGCCCTGGGAGATGTTTGCTGAGGGTTTGGTGAAATCTGAGCGGGTGGGCAGCGCAGGGGGCGGGTGTGGCATGAATTCAGGCTGTGGCTGAGCAAAACAGGCTAGTGAGGGAATAACCCCCTCACCGTCGTGTCCCCAGGCACATCTCCGGGGGGTGTAATTCCAGTGGCTTGTGCTGCATGAACCTCAGGCTGAGGCTCAGAGGTAGATATTGGGTGGGAGTTGCTGTTTCCCAAAAATTACGAAAGCAACCCCAGCTAAATTGCCGAGTGGCCACCCCTCAGCTCCCTGCGAAGTGAGGCGAGAGCTGGAGAAATGTTAAGAAAAACAAAACAAAACAAAAAAAAGGTTGAAAATTTTGCAAAATATATTTCCAGAGCTAAAAAGTTAACATCTGCAGAAGCAGTAGCAGGGAGGAGCGGTTTGGGGTGGACCTCATGTACGGGAGCTGGGCCTGCTTTGCTGGCAGGCAGCCGTTTTGTTGTGGACTCACACATTTGGGTCTCAGCAGTGGCAATGCCTTCGTCCAGCCCTGCTTTCAAACAGCCCTACAAGTTAGTGCAGACCTAAGGTGAAGTGTCCAGCGGGGTGAGGGGGAGCCCTGGCTGGGACAAGCTGGGAGCTGGGTGATTTTTTTGCTGCTGCAAAGAGCCTCTGTGCAGCCGAGCTGATAAAAAGATGTCTGTTGCCAGTACCTGCTGACAGCCCCCGTGTTATTTAATAGTAGAATGCAATAATATACAATAATGCGCAATAATAACAACAATATGCAGCAACACATGGCATGCAACAAGAATATGCATGATTATAACATAAATGCTATGGGCAGTATGCAATAACATGCACTGCTATTATATACCCAATTAGAATGTGCGTTTTAATAACATATATGTGGTAACACCAGGCGGTGTCACTGTATATGCAGTAGGAATATGCGTTGTTATAACACCTGTGCGGGCTGGGACTAGGTGTGGGGCGGGCGGTGCTGAGCTGCAGGTGCGTTCGCAGGGAGGCCAGACCGCCCTCATGCTGGGGGTGAGCCACGAGCGGGAGGACATGGTGCGGGCCCTGCTGTCCTGCCAGGCCGATGTCAACCTGCAGGACGAGCAGGGCACCACGGCGCTGATGGTGGCCTGCCGGCAGGGCAACACCGACATGGTCAGGCTGCTGCTGGCCCAGCCCGGCTGCCAGCTCGCGCTGACGGACAAGGTGAGGCGCGCGCGGCCCCGGCACAGCCTCAGTGCCTCGCGTCGGGAGGGCTCGCGTGGGTTTGACATCCTAAGTGTTGTGTTTTAAGTGGGAAACGACAGTTTCAGCCCGCTTTCTACGGAGGGCACTGCTTTTAGTGGCGTGACGCCATCTGGGGCGCAGCAGCACCTCACATCCCAGCTGGAGCCCTGGGGCAAGGGGCCCGTCATGGCGCAGTCCCCTCAGAACAGCCCCGGGGCCTCACTGCTTGTGGGGTGATTATTTTGCCCAGGCTGATTGATTTTGGTTGGGGTTAATTGATTTCGGGTGGGCCGGGGCCACACAGGTAGCCCCTCTGAGCCACCCGCCTGTCCCTCCCGCAGGACGGAGACTCGGCGCTGTCCCTCGCCCAGAGGAGCGCCCACGGGGACATCGCTGCGCTGCTGCGTCGCGCCCAGCACGGCCCCAGCACCTCCGCCTGACACCGAGCGAGGAGGAGGAGGCCGGGACGGAGAGGCTCTGCTTCGGAGCACCGAGGGTCTCACAGCACACAGGGGCTGATGGCCCGCAGCCACACCTGGAGCCTAGTTCTCCTCATTAACCTGCTTGTGTAGTTTTAATCATGCCTGTTGCCACAAGTGGCTCAAATGGTGGTTTGGGGAGTTCAATTTCCGGATTGCCTTGTGTTAACGCTCACCGTGCTCTGCTCCCCACACAGCTCTGGTGGCCGAATCGAAGGAGAAAAGCCCGTTAGAAAGCAACACTTAGTCATGGTAGCCTTAGGTGGCGGCTGGCCTTTTAATCAAGCACTTACCTGTATCACATTTAACTTGTGTGTCCTAATATTTATTATTAGCTCTTCCCCGTGTAGAAGGTGGCGGTGATTAGTCAGTGTAGGTAACAACAAACACGAGCTGGATGGATTATGGAAGACAAAAATCCTATTCGTGTTTGCTTATGTGGGCCTGATGTAAGAATTAAAAATTAATGCTGTAGGAAAATATTTGAGTACAGCAGACCCAAACACACAGACATTGTTTTGCCTGGATTCATAATAACCATATGGCTCTAATTTTTTCTAATTAAGCTCGAGCCGACAGGGAAACGTCACCCATTGGCATGCACAGAGCCCGGGCACAGCGTGAGGAGCAGCGAACCCGGCCAGGTCCCTGCCGGCATCGCCCGGCAGCTGCGTGGGGCGACACGGTGATGAGTTCGCAAACAGCCGCGCCGTGCCGTGCTTCCCCGCGCCCTGAGCTGCTGGGTGCTCGTGCTGCACCCCCTCAGCCCGGGAGGTGAAGTTGGATGGAGGGGTCTGGTCCAGCATCACCCCCGCCAACACATAGGGTAGGCTTTTTTCTTAAACCCTGCTGACAGAGAATGAGGGAGGGCTCAGCCCCTGCTTTCCTATCAGCTCCACGTATGTCGTGGTGCCGTGTCATGGTGCCGTGTCATGTTGCGGTGCCGTGTCACGGGTCAGCACCCGCTGGATGCCCCCTGTAGGGCCTGGATGTGGTCACTGGCCCCTAAGTGCCAGCTCGCACTGCGGCACCCTGACGGTGGATCTCCTCTGCTGAAAGCAAATCTGCTTTCAGCAGACATCTGGTGTCTGCTCCATTCTCTCTGCTTCCATCATTTTTCTAAGGCAGAAGCGCTCGCCACGCAGAATTGTCCATTTGCCTTTTTTTACCCCATCTCCAGTGGAGTTACCTCCTTCCTGGATGAATAAACCCGAGTTAAACTTCCACCTGTGGTTGCTCCCGTTCCTGTTACCCTCGGGGCAGCACTCGCCAGGCGTGAGGCAGAAGGGATGGACAGCCGTACAGGCAGATCTCCAAAAGCAAAAGGGCCGAGAAGGAAGCCCCTGGCACAACTGCACATACACACACTTCATTAAACCACTCACTTCGTAGTTTTTCAGGCACAGCCAGGACTTCTTTTATTATTTTATTATACCCACAATCCCCCTTTGGTGACCATTTCCACCCAGTTTTCCCTGTGGCTCTGGTGCTGAGGGCGCGGGAGGGATCCGGCGCTGACCCCGCCGCCCCCCAGCGGGAGCTGAACTTCCCGGCCTCCAGCGAGGAACGTGGGAGAACCTCCGCGGAGGAGCGGGGTCGCTTCGGAAGAGCTGCCCCGCAGGACCCCTCGGGACACCGAGCTCACCCCCGCACAATTTGGGGACAGAACACCCAATTTGAGGCGTGCTGTGGCTCTGCGCCAAGGACACGCCGCGGTTGCAGCCTTTCCCCCGCCTCTCCTCTTCCCTCCCATTTCTGTCCCCGCAGCCCGGGCTGCTCAACGCACGCAGCCCCCGGATGTTTATTTTCATTCCTCGGCCTCATATTTCCTCCCTTCCCCTCAAACTTTCTCCCCGGGGGATTTCTCAGCCTGCGAGACGCTCCCAGGGCAGGAGCAGCCCAGGTGCTACGTAAAATAAGGCAAAACTCAGAAAAGCAGCGTGGGATCTGGGGGGGGGGGGCGGGGGGCTTGGAGCAGCTCCCAGCTGGAAAATCATCCCCAGGATCTCAGTGTCATGAAGCTAGCCCAAATTTCGGTATTTTGATAGCATGGTGGAAATCGAACTAAATATAGCCAAGCAAAAACACAGCCCCAGCACGAGCTCTGAGCTGTACAAATGGAGACAATTAAGTCACAGCAAGGAAAGAAATTAATCTAATGATCTTCGCAGGCTCACCATCGAGGAGCTGATTAGCTCCAAAGGGGAAGAATGGTGAGAAACTCAACCGCACGTGCTTCTTCCACTCTCCTTACGGTCATTTCGAGCGTGTCCCTTCCCTCGGTGGCACGCAGGGGAGCAGGGAACCCGACGGCCCCATCTGGAGCATCTCCACAGCCGTGGGAACCGCGTCGCTCCGCGCCGTCCTCAGCGTCGCAGTAGGGATGAAAATGGGACGGCTGCCAAGGATTTGCTGTTTTTTCCTCTTGCTCATGGATAACCTTCCCAGGAAGCCCTCTGGCACACAGACTTTGTCCCCCAGCCCCACGAACACGATCCCGTCAGGAGTCCTGGGGGGAGCCAGAGCTGCCCGTCCATGTGCTGGGCATGGAGCACGCGGGTGGCGGTACGGGATGGGGAAATGCCAGGGGGGAAACAAAGCCCCCCGGGGGCTCGGGGACCAACGCATGGGGCTGCCAGGGCTCCTGCTGGGGTCGGGAGCTGACATCCAGGCCTGTGGGGGGCCGGGGGAGGCGGGAGGCCCCCGCACCGCCGTGACATCAGCCCCGAGATATGCGAGGAATGGAATCGCCCCGGCAAAGCGCGGCCGCTGCGACCGACGTGGGCTCCGTCTGTCCCGCAGCGACACCGACACTGCTTGCTATCGCCTCGAGACCGTAAATTGCAGGAAGAGGGGGGTGAAATGATTGCAGTGATTTGCTAACATTGTCCAGGCTGCCTTAAGCGTTGAGGTTGGCTGTTGTTAAAGGTTAGCTCATTTCTGGTGCTGCGCCCGCCAGCTCTCCACCTCCCTCCTGGCACAGGCAGCACGGGGCGAAGGCAGCCCCCAGAAGGGGCCCGGGCAGCTCGGTGAGCGCAGAGCACCTCGCCCTGACCCCCACGCAGGGCTCGGTGCCCTTAATTAAATTACTGGGCAGCTGGCGGGCCGTGCCTTGGCTCAGCTCCTTCAACATCTGCGGGCAGCAGCTGGGTGCTGGGGCGAGGCAGAGCTGAGCACGGGGCGCAGACACCGGGCGCTGCTTCCTCCTCCGCACCCGGAGGAAATCCAAACCTCCCCATTTATCACACAGAAAGGGCCTGGTCAGCAGGCGGGATGGTGTCAGCTCAGCGACTGGCAGGAGAATTTAGGGTTTAATATGTGCAGGGAGATGAGCGTCTCGGCACAGGCAGATTTATTTGCTGCAGGGGAAGGCGCTGCCGCAGCGAGAGGCCAGGAGCATCCCTGGGCCACCCAGCGGGTGCCCCTGGGGCTGAAGGCAGTGGAAATTAAATATTTTGTCAATTGCTCCATCTAGTGACATTCCGGCAGAAAAAGCTGCAGGACCCCGCAGCAGGGACACGCACAGCTTTCCCCAGGGGTTTGGCGTGGTTGTGTCCCCCCCGCACCTGAGCCCAGCAGCGCGCAAAGCCAGGAACACACAGCAACACCAGCAAGCGATTTCTTAGAACTTGAAAATGGCTCCAGGGAATATTGTAGATGTTTCTGCGTGAGGTTGCGGCCCCATGTTGAGACGGATGAGACAGGTACGATGCCTGGTGCACAGCTCAGCAGGGTAAGGCTGGCTTTCCAAACTCCCTGCCTGAAGCTGCAGACATGAAGCCAGGGACCCAAAATCCTGCAAAGAAAGCGGGGCAGGGACTGCTGGCACTCGCACCACTCAAGCCCAAACGCAGCTTGGAGAAAACTGCAGTGAAACAGCTCCCAGAAAGCCAGGAGAAACCCCAAACGCGGCTTCCTAAACTTCCTAAGTTTCTATGTTCAAGCACATCCAAGTGCTAAAAAGGAAGAAAAAAGGCCAGAAAGCTTTATGAGACTGAAGAGAGCCCTTGCACTCTAAGTGCAAACAAGCAGCCCTCCCCAAAACCCATGTTTTTTTATTCAGAAGAAAACTATTGCCGGGCCTTCACAGCCCTCTTCTTTTTTGTTCTAACTCCTCCTTGTGGCTGCTCGCTGGCGAGCCTCGAACAGCAGCTGCAGGCCTGCATCGTGGTGGCAGGAGAGAACAGAGCTCAGCGGAGAGCGCGTGCCGGGCACGGCCTGCGTGCAGGCAGCCCAGGGCAGCCTGCATGGGAAGCACGGCGTAAATGCGCTTTTAATCGGCACAATTACTTTGATAAGGATGTAATTTTTAATTTTGAGCGAGCGCTTACAGAGGCACAGCACCTCCAGCAGAGGCCGCGGTGCCGGGGATGAGAAGTGCTCGTGCTGCCGCTGCGCCTTTCTGTGCAGGACTCGGGAACAAACCGCTTCAAGCCCTTTGCTTTGCCACGTTTGTGCAGGGAGCAGAGAGCTCGGGGCCCGTTCCGACGAGGCTGAAGGCGGAGGGGAGCTGCCCCTGCTCCCGTTTCAGCCTGGGGCGCTGCAGAACCGGGGCATCTCCGCTGTCACCACCCGAGGAGGCTGCGAGCCTTAGAGAACAAAAGGCCCTCTGCTGCTGAGATGGAAACAATGACCACGGCAACGCTTAAACAGAATGGGAATACAGCTAAATTACGGATATGGAAGTACGAAGCCGTGGAAAAAGTGATAATGGAATTATACATCAGTGCTCAGCACAACTGTAAAAACGGACGTTTTATACGTGGGTAACGTTAAATGAATCCATTCCAGCTCTTCCAGGCGGAGGCACATTAACTGCTCCATCTCAGCGTAATCATGTTACCTCAACGGGCTCTCTACGTATCGTACCACAAGGGTGGTAATCGCCCTTTGATTAATTACAGGGAATTTAGAGGCATTACAGCTGTTCCTTCCGCAGCAGTACAGTTTGACACGGGCCCCTCGCTACCCCTCTGCTGGCTGCCCGGCCCTGCCCTCCCTGCCGCGACACGTGGGGTTGCCCGAGCCTCGTCCCCGTGCGTGGCAGCGGGGTGATGCCTGGACAGACTCCGTGCCCTGGCAGGCAGGGAGCTCACCCAAGGCATGACAAGTCTCACAGTGTAAAAGGAGACCTAACTTGCACTCTTCTTGGCAGAATTAGCCTGGAAAGGCAAACAGCCCTGACGCGGCTCCTGGCGCTGTTAGTGTGCTTGACTGGGACCGAACCTGCTAAAAGAAAAAGCTGACAAGGGAGTCCTCAGATCAAGGCAGGAGCGCCCTTCCACTAGCACAGATGAGTTCAAGCAGTGTTGTAGCACCTCCGAAAGGCTGTGAGCACACCCACAGCACAGATGTTCCTGCTGCAGGAACCCTTCTCGTGGAGTCTGATCGCTCCTGTCACAAACCAGTCGCTCTGGGCCTTTGCCTTCACCCCCCTTTTTCTCTCCCGTTTTTGCTGCCTGCACACGAGACCCTTGGTCTCTCACACGAGCCGCCTTTTGTGACGTTCCCCTGATTCAAAGCCTTTACCGGGCAGGAGCCACCTGGAAAGCAGCGGCAGCCCTCTGACGGAGCACAGGGGGGCTCCCTCCCCGTGAGGGTCTCGCTCCAGAGCGAGCCGGTGACCTGGGCAGGAGCCCCCAGCTGGCACCACGGGCTCTGGTCCTGCAGCTGCGGTGGCTCCTGCTCCCCTAGGAAGGCAACAACGAGCAAACAAAGACATCTCGTGCAATGCAACTTTGCAGTGACTTAAAGAAAAATAATGCACAGCTGCTTATGTAACCGAGATTTATTCAGAATCTTGGAAGTCATAAAATGTCTCATTTTACTGATATATGTAAACATACAATCAGGAGGTCTAATTGCTTTTCCCTCGCACAGAAATAAAGTTTTAAACAAACCAGAACACCTCAACCCAGACAAGCGTAATGCAAATTTAATTATCTAACTTGGTCCTGTACAACAGCACCCGCTTCTCCGCACGGTCACTGGTTTATCAATTAGTTGCAATGTGATTTTTGGCAGTAATATATTCAAGACACAAAGTGCAAATTACAAGAAGCAGAAAATGCTATCTCATTCTGAGCAATGAGAAGTGCAAAATATCCCAGCCCGTAAATCCCATTCTTTATGTGCAGTATGAACAGTATGTGCAGAACAGGCTAACACGTAGCCATGGAAAACTTCATCGATTAAACGCAGCAACATCTTAGAGCAGGAATGCAGGGGCTATAAAAGCCATCCGAGGAATCGTTACATTTTGTTCATGAATTCCACGCGCTATTTCTGAGGGTGCCTCTTCACATCTCACCTGCCGGCCTCAACCTCTGCGTACCTGGGACACTTCCGCAACCCGAAGCGGTCGGTTAAAAATCCCTCGCTTCAGTACCACGAACATCACGCCCACCGACCGTCCCAGCAGGCTAAATGCACTTCGGCATTTCCCAAGGGAAACTTTTAAATGAACCAAGGAAAACCTCTGCGGTGAGAGCGAATCGCAGCGTGCTTATTTGGGCGTAGTTCACCTCGCGTCGGCTTTCTAGAAAAGGAGGAAAGAGCCGCCCAGCTGCAGCGCGCAGACCGACGGCGCTTTTAATGCTAAGCCTGGGCTGCTGGGTTATTACGTGAGAGCTTCTGAAGTCTCTTTCCATTTATTTCTAAGGATTTCTCACATCAAACAAACAGCCAGTTTGGATCCCTCCCCCCCTTTTTCATTTCTCCAGGCTATATCGTCATTATAAATGACACCAAATAGCCCGAATCAGACTGGGCTGCTTCCTCCAAAACCCCACTGTTCCTCTGCGTGGGAAGATTAAACCGCAACGACCGGCACCGCCATCAATCTGCCTGCCAAGTTCATTTTCTAAATCGCCAAGGCCGCAGCCGTCTGATCACCGCAGGAACGGCCGCGGCACGTAACCCGGTTACCGAATTTCATCCGAACGCTGCTGCACCCCACCTCCACCGCACAGGGAGCCCCGCGAGGGCTCCTCGAGGATTCAGCGCCCTCTCTCCCGGCCGAGGTCAAAGCAAAGAAGTCAGGGGCTTCGACCGCAGCGCCTGACCTGGGGGGCAAGGCTGGGTACCCCTGCAGCGTGCTCTGCCCAGGGGAGGATGGCACCTTACCCTGCCCCAGCAGTTCTCCGCGGCGACCAGCTCGCCGCTGCCTGGTGTTACGTGGCCTTACCCAAACCTGAGCTGCGGCACCCCCAGGAGAGGGCCATCCTCTGTGATCCATGACAGCCTCTTCCTGCGCTAGCTGTTCCCGAGGAGCCTCCTGGAAGTGGTTCGCTGGTTTGGCTTAGCTTCATCTAGCCTTAAAGACAATGTGCAGAGGGACGGCTCGCCGTCATTACTAGAATTATTGGATCACGTTGCCGAGGCAAACTTTTGTCTTCATTAAAGTTTCGGGATGAACAATTATGCTGCAACTTGGCACGACAACAACTGTCTTTGTATGCAACATGCCTGGCGTATATCAGCACATTTCTTCCTTAAAAATATAATTAGAACGAGATGCGTTGTTGTTCATGCTGCTTAAATATCTGAAAAGGCTCAAATGTTTTAAAAGCCTAAAAAAAGAAATCGCCTCTCCCCTCGTTTATTTTTCATGCTAAAGGCTGCAAATTGACACATCACAGTAATTACCTCTGACTAACTTCCGCAGACCTACCCAAAGAGATAAACATGAGAAGTTCACATTTGACTATCAGACTTACTGTGCCGAGCACAAATAATTTCCCAGAGGAGAATTTGATATTTCATCATTTGGAACAGTGGTAATTTAATTACATTGCTAATGTTTTCTGGCATACTTGAAAGGACAATTAGCATAAGTAAATCATGAGTGAGATGACAAGTCACTCAGCGTTTATTTCTGCTCATCAGATGAGATCAGCTGATGATCTCAATTCTCTTTTGTGTGCGAACAGAGCCCAGGTTCAGCAGTTGTCTCTGGGTTCAGACCGGTGGGGATAAACCGATGCAGAACGTAAAACTGATGTTATTCTTTGAAGTTTCTTAATTAGACTCGTCCAGGGGAAACTTAAAAGCCACCAGAAGAAGGGGAGGGAGGGGAGAAAGGCTGATCGATGGGGAAGGCTAAATGAAGCTCAAGATGCACACTACCCTTTCTGGCAATGGGGTGAAGACTGATTAATTTTCGCCAGAGTTTGCTTTACATCCGGCTCCGGGCTGAACGGGATTATTACAGCTCTAGTGATGTTCTAAAATAATTGTATTTATCTCTGCAAGTGCAATGACATTCATGATAACACCGTTAATGTCACAGTTCCTTTCTGGCGCTTCAGAATAGCTACAGCTTGCTCATGAGTAACACCTTCCAAAGCTTCCCCATTAACCGCGACAATCTGATCGCCACGCTTCAGTCTGCCATCGTCCGCAGCTGCTCCCTGCAAATGGCAAAAGGAAACGTTAGCGGCTGGTAGCACGGAGCCCTCCCGCCTCTCCTAATGCTGATGGATGAAATGAGGAGGGATGCGGCACTGGAAGTCCCACCGTAGCTGGGTGGGGGACACAGAAAAGGAGAGAGTTGTTGTGCGGTGCCCAGATCTCGTGGAATGCTTTGGACGCTGCCCTCCGCTGACACTGCTTACCCAGCCCCTGCTGGTCTGGGGCAGCACGTGGGGGAATTAAACCCCCGGGAAAAGGGGAATCAGCTCATCCCCTGGAAACAAGGCAGTGCAAAGATTGGTCCTGTCTTTTATGATTCTGCGGACACTTGTTAAAGCAGTATGTCAATGTACTCCGCACCTAGCGCTGAGAAATGGATTAAAATATGGGAAGGGAGATGCTGAGCTCGTGTGAGACAACAGCCTGGGCACTGCCCCAAGCCCCAGACAGAGCTGGGCTCGACTGAAGGTCCTGGGAAGCTCGCACAGAGCTTTAGAAGTGGCTGTTCTCCTTCTGAGCTCCTGAACACGGCTCTTTTGCCCAAATCCTGGGCCACTGCCCTGCCCAGAGGCTGGCTCGCGGTGTCTGGCTCTGTCCTGAGGCCCCACCCGTGGCTGCGGTGGATCCCAGCTGTGATGTGGGGGTTTCTCAGCTGTGCTCACCTCAGCCTGTAAATCTGAGCATCCATATAAAGGCACGGTATCTTCTCATGACAATACGTGCAAGTTGTGAAAAGACTGGGTATCAGTGGTCGGAACTTCAACGCAAGGTTGAAGGTTTAATTTTATTTTGTTTTTTAATATCACCTACCCTGCCAGAAACGCTGGCACAACTGACAGCAGGTGGGCACAGGAGAAAATGCCGTGTGAGTGGCTTCAAGTCACTTCATGGAAACTATCCCTAATTCCCACTGCTCTCTCCTCCCCGTTTCCAGGATTGCGTCAGTCGTGGCTCCATGAGGATGTTGCTGGCACATGCAGAGACAGGATGGGGGGAGGAAGGGGGCATCTCTCCCTCCACACCTGCGGCCATTTTAGGGCAATTTGCCTCCAGACAAGGCTGGAAAGTGCCGGTTCCTTGGTGGCCGGAGCCACTGCCATACCTGGCAGTCCTCCCCTGACGTTCAGGGCCAGGGACCAGCTGCGGCAGCCGCGCCGTGGGCAGCTCAGGCAGCAAACAGCCAGCACAGAGAGGGGAACGCTCACAGAGGGTTTGAGAGCAAAGCTGGAAGCAGGGGACAATAACTAAAGCCAGGACTGATGTGGAAGCCAATTCATCATCGAGCCACGTGGTACGGCGTTTTCTTTCGGTGGCTCTTCTCACTGAGCTGACCGTCTGAGCACAGGGCTTTGCAGCTGAAGCTCAGCCACAAGGACACGACATCTCTGCAACTGCCTCCCCCTGTGGACAGCGGGAAAAACGATGCCTCCACGCTGCTTGGAAGGCACCGAGATTTGCAGATAGGAAACTGCTCTATAAATATTTTACTGTATAAAACCAAGTTTCCAAAGTACACAGACCGATTTTGCTGAGATAAAGTATCTCGTTTCAGCCATCAGCAACGTGAAATATAAACTGAGAAGCCAGCTGTGCGTTCTGGGGCCGCTCACGTCAATGTACCTGGGCAGTACATTTTGCTTTCAACTCCATATATATTATCCAAGCCAAATCTTAGGTTTATTTTTAAAGATAATAAAGAAAAAGGGAGAAAACAAAACAAAAAGAGATACCTTGGCAAATATAGTCTTGACATAAATGGGCAGGTCTCCATGGGGACTTCCATACCCCCCTACAATACTAAATCCCAGTCCATCAGAGCCTTTCTCCAAAGTAATAATCTTAGGCTGAGGTGCTCTGAAAACACAATAAATATCACTTAGAATAACAACATCTGTCTCTGGGGACTTTCCGCAGAAGGAACACTTACAGAGATATTTATCTACCAACAAGTTTTTCATACAGTCACCGAGCAGGACTCTCGGCCCTGGGCTCCGACACGCTCCTGCACAGCCCTGAGCTCCCAAGCTGTTCCGCAGGCTTCGGCTCCTCCCTTGGAAAATACTTACTTTTAAAGAGCTCAACAAGAGCACTTCTCTCTGATGCGGGAGTGCTGCTTCTCTAATCTGCAGTTGCTGTGCATACATAAAGGAGAGCTCGCTTTCGTGCCTTACAGCGTCATTTGAAGTTATGATTTCACTGGGATGAGGGTAACAGACAGGCTGCAGCCAGGAACGCCCGTGTTTGTAGTCTCAGCTCTACTGCAAGCTCTTGGGGCGCTTTCTAAGAATTTTTATCCCACCCCATCCCTGCACCTCCTAACCCCAGGGGCTGACTCCAGAGAGCCCCTCACTCAGCGCCTTGCTTAGACCCTGGACTGCCTTTCAAGGGCTTTTACTGTCTGCATCGCAAGGTGTTTGGAGGAGTCCAGACCACTCTATCTATGTATTTACCTCAAATCGGAAAAAATAATCTCTACATTCTTAGAAAAAACTATTCTGGACTAATGCTGTTTGGCATCTGCCTAATTAAAAGCGCATCTCATGAAGACTCGTACCTAGCCATTTCTCTAGGACAGACTGAATGCAAGCACCTACCTAATTGTGCTTCCTGTTTTCAAATTTAAATGTCCTTCCTATTTTGATATAAACCGAGAATACAGATCTTTTTGTGAAGTAAGCAATTCTCCTTTGCGAGCAGCAATATAAACAGTTCCTCACACTGCAAGGCTAGTGAATGCAGCACAAATAGCTCAGGTTTTATACTCAACCCCCCCCCCGAGGTAGGGCAGCAACTTGCATCTCAGCTTCTTAAAGTAAATATAATGAATCAAAGAATGGAAATGAAGAACGTAAGGAAGCTAATAAACCAAAATGAAAATCCAATGAATTTCAAAATGGTAACTGGAATGCTACGAGCCGCCCTAAAAAGCACGTGCTGGGTAATGATGCGTGGCCAGGGGAGGGCTTGGTCTCTAACTTCTATCACCATACAGAAGTGCTACTGGTAGAAAACATTCAGTGAGACTTTTTAAGAACTGTACAGCTAAAAAAAGACGAAGAAAGTTCTTGGACATGCTCAGAAAGATTTGTCTCCAATACCATTTTTTTAAATTCCTCTTGCATTGCCAATGACAAATGATTTTGAACTGCTATAATCAGAACTCCTCTCAGGCATGGAGGCCAGCAGACAAATGCAGAGCTACCATGTCAGCATAACCATTAGAAAGGAAAAGATAAGGCAAGCGTTTGGAAACACATTTTGTGTCCTTACTTAGACAACTTCCGTCTCCAGGTGATTAGGCAGGTGTGTAATCAGCTCGGAGAATGTCACAGTTACCATTTTCAAGGTGATGGGAAATCAGAGAGAAAGGCAATGGGAAGTGACCTCCTTCACCACCCTAGGCTTTTCCCTTGCGTGGGGCACAGAAATGCATCTCACTTACGCAGACTGTTACAGACTTACTCAGGATCTTCAGAAGCATGCTCAGAAGAAGAGTTGAGGTTACACCCGGCAGACATGCTCTCCAGCTGGGTCGCGATAGCACTGATGTTGGTATCCGCCACAACCTAAGCAGAAAGGAGGCAATGAAGTGCTGCGTGCGCTCAGTACCAGAGGCATCTCAGCTGATTACATAGAAAACAGCTACTAGGAAAAACGGATGTTTATGTCTTTCAATCAAATTTCAAATACAAGTCCTATTTGTTAAATTTCCTACTAATTCAACGCTTTCAAATAACGGTGTTAAAAATCACTGACAGCCACCTTTCTGGGGTTAAACGCAAACTTTCCTCTGGAGCTTTCTGTTGCCTTTACAGGACCAGCACTCGGGTGCCCAGCAGAGGGAAATGGGCGTTCTGGATAACGGAGAGAAGGAGGCTCGTCTGTCAAAGGAGGTGTGTCTCAGAGCCAACAGGAGGTGCTGAGGATTGGTAAGGTGCTTCAATGGAAAGGTGCAAACACAGAGATCCAAGGGCCTACTGGGCAAAGGTCCTGAAACACCTCAGATTGATTTGTTGGGAGAGGGGGGAGAGAAATGACTCCTTGGTTCCAACTTCTCTGCAGTTTCTCCAGCATTTCTGCTAAACGCAACAAACACCATTCTGAGAAGTGCCCAGTTACGGCCCTGTACCATTCTGAAATCACCAGGAATTACCACGACACACTAATTAATAGAGCTAACAACACTTGATGGGATATGAGGCAGCAAGCTCGCTCAGGCTTTTTAAAACCATACTGATGTTTCATAGGGTAGGTACAAAGCCAGTTAGAGATGCCTTAAACTCCAGGGTTTGGGGTCTGCTGGTCCCAGAGTTGGTCTCCCGGGGATTAAATAGCTCACAGGATGCAGGCCCGATGGGGGTCATTAAAGACAAAGTGCCAGGGCCCACTCTAGATTTTGGTTGACTTTCACTGTATCCCAGTTTTCTGTTGTTTTTCTGGAAAACATTTGAGAAAGCCACTTAGAAGAGTTTTGATTTTAAGAATTCACAGCTGGAAGGACACACACTTCTAACAGCTACACACAGTGGTGATCCCCTAACTCCATCTCCCTCTGACGAGATGCTCATCTCTGCTTGATGCTTATTGTACAGGGGTTTGGTTCAGAGACGGTGACAAGTACCCAGTAAGTTCATTTTCAGTACTTTCTCTAGCTCTTTGTGGCCTTATTTGATCGAAATTAACAGGGACTTTTTCCACTCCTCACTGGGAACATGGCTTAAGGAAACTTACCTTCCTGAAATTAAAAATAAATCCATGATATAAATCCCCCATTTTAAATGAATGCTCACAATTCAGCCACGACAGTATTTCCCTCTCTCTAATCATTTGGAACCAAGAAGGTGGTAGCATTTTCTAGGAAAAAAGCTTAGTTCTAGTGCAGATTTCCCATCCCAGGACTCAGGATCCCAGATGCCCTTAATGAAAGGGTCCACAGAGGAGGCAGCTGCACCTGGCTCCGAGAGCAAAGGCACCGTTAAGTTTTCCTTCCCACTGCAGAAGGGGAAAGAGTGCCAGCCAGTATTTGTCATATTTTGGTGTTAAATAAAATAGAGTAAAATAAATCTATATTCAAAAATCTTCAGCTGGCAGTAAGAACGTATCAGAGTTCAACAACCTTGTAAAAAAGCTTCTCCTTATCTCATTACTACACCTGCAGAAAAGAAATTAAATTAAACCAAAGCATCAAAACAGCCGGAAGGGATGATTGTTCCCCCGAGACCCTAATCTCCCATTTGCAAACAGCATTTGCAAACTCCTTTACCATCCTTCCCAGGACGTACTGATAATAAGCCTTTCCACACCGCTGAACGCAATTATCTGACCTCTCAGAGCAGTTTGCCATGAAGTGGTCTAACCCGATAATAAACAGAATTACTTAATGACACATCAGTCATGATTATCGCATCGATAGGATTATTTCATTTAGATTGTTTTCATAAAAAAGCAGCCCGGCGATTGAGAAGTACCTGCAGTTAGCCTGTAACCTGACCGTACCGCCGCGCTGACGGCAGGGCTGCTCCGCTACCTCCCTGCTGCTATCGCAACGCGGCCTGCCAGAGCCGATTTTGAGCAGGGGAAAATAGCCTCCCTTCGATCAGAAAACCCCGTATCATCTGTAAAAGCATCCAACGCATTTGGAGCGAGACAGCGGAAGTGTGGAAGAAAAACTGTCAAGTGACAAAACCCAAAGACGTTTCTAGAACAACCTCTTTGTTTATGTGAGCGAGCAACTGACAGCGCGCCTCATCAGGAATATTTTTAAATGCATGATGAGGTGGGCTCTGCTGTATTACAGCTTTCAAGATTAGCAATTTGGGGTTCTGCAGCAAGCTTTCATTTTCTATTCAGGGAATACTGTTGACATGAAAAGTGAAATTACTCAACGCTAGTAACAATATGATAACTATAATTTAACAGAAAATCCTCAGCTGCTGTGTATCTGTGTAGTTCCTCTGACTTCAATGGAACTACACAAATACACCATCTGCTCTGGAACGGGCTCATCACTTAGGGGGTCAGCAGTTCACGGACAGACAAAACAAAGAATAAACGAGTCTAAAACTAAGTTTATTATCATTTCTTTTCTTTTTGGCGCCCCCCCCCCCCCCTTTCTCGCATTTTTGCCTTTTTTTATAGTAACATTTAAGTTGTAACGAAAGCAAGAAGCCTGCAAAAATCTCTCAAGATGTGTTCGAGTCCAATATGGTGATGATAAAATTAGATTTTAGTGGTATGTTTTAAGCTTTTTTTTCCAATTGTTACAATAATTCTGCAAATGAATACTATTTTGAATCCTCTCTGGCAAGTATTTTTCCCATTTCTTCATGTAAACATAAAAGTAAACTAAAGATGAATACACCAGCAAGCAGCAATTAGAACCAAAGTGGTAGAACGTGTCTTCCTTCATATAAATGTGGCAGTGATAAACCCCGTCTTCTCTCTTGAGTGTTATTATTCATTACCTGTGGAATAATTAATTCTAGACAGCACAGTCTTGATGATGATTCCTACTAAGTGCTGCGAACGTTCTTCCTTCTCCCCCTTTCAGGAGCAAGGAAATTAACACTGTGGACAGTTTGGTCACAGTCTAGTGGCATGCACGCACACATACACACGCACAATTTCTTGTTCCTGCTAACTTCAGATGAAAAAAACCTCGGAAGCTTGTTGATTTATCATGTGTAGCAACAAGTTATTTTGTTCTCTTTGTTACGCTTTTATATAATCATGCTCACAGCCTGTACGAGTGGCAATAAATAATTTTTGAATGAAAATTATTTCTTGCTTTCATTCCGTGTAATTCCCATCAGCAAGCACCCTGCAATTCTGTGATGCCTTGTGCCAGTGATGCTTAGTTTTTTTTTTTTTTCCTGAATGCCATTTATCTACCCTCATGCAGCTGCATGTTCAATTTATCACCATACCTGCAGGATAATGCTCCCATAAGCATTCTTTAGTAGATTAACAGCATCTGCGTGAGACAGCCCATCCAAAGGTTGCCCATTAATACTGACAATCCGATCTCCAACCTAAAAGTACAACAGTAATGGAAAATTACTAGCATTAAGGAAAATTAAAATTAAGAATGCTTAAAATTCCTCATGAACTTGGCACTGCACAGTCATGCTTCTCTTTTGCAGGATCGCTTTTGTGAGGATTCTACATTGCTAGTGATCATTTACCATTCTTCAGAGCAAGTACAATACGATTTTTTAAAAAAATAACAATGTGATCAGAGAAACAAAGGTGGGTTGTATTTTATTGTTTCCATTTGCAAACAGAGAGGGTGAGATTGACTGCTGTTCTCCCATCCAAAAAGGATTTATTTGCGGCCATTTGTGCTGAGTTCTTTTCTTATAGATTACGTAGGCACATGATGAAAGCACTACAGGAAAGCAGGCACTTCTCTTTATACAAAAAAAACCTGATTTTCACCCTGGCACTTAACACTATTGTGTATTTCTACTGGAGACACAGCATGAATATAGCACTGTTTGCTGCTGAACCTCAAGGGCCAAAGTTTTCCTATGTAACTGCATATTAGGTTCTCTTCAATACTAATGATTCCCTGAAATGCTCTCCGAAGTTGGTAAATGATCACCGTGGTCATTCCTAGAAATATCCACATATCTTGTGGGTCTGACGTAAGCATCTGATTTTTGCATTCCTTTATCAGGGCTTTGAGATCCAACAGCTAACTTCTGATGTCGTTTGTCTTGTCTGAGCTCTAAAACAACGCCCCATCTGAAGTTTCCAGAACGTCTGCCACTTCCAGAGAGCTTGTTGCTGTCCTCCCTGGGTCTGGATGAACATATGCTGTAGATCTTCCAGCTTGCTTACTTTTGTTCAAACACATTCAAAGACTACTGCAGATGCATTTATGTTCTCTTAACGCGTCTTTGCCATGTAGGCAATCACCACGATTATCCCCAGATGCAATATCATCAAAAAGGGAAGAGAGGGGCAGAGCTTTTTTGTGTGTTTTTAAACAGAGACAGAGTAGCCTGCGAGACATTATCAAAGTGAGGGCATGTACAGAAGCACCTGAAGCTCCTTCTCTGAGAGAGACACAGCAGATGAACCAGAAGGTATTGAGAAGACCCCTCTACTCACTCTGAGTCTTTGGGTACGTGCAGCCACACCACTGGCTTGAATCATAGCAATGAAGATGGGAATGTCTCCCAAAGGACTCCCCTTCCCTCCTGCTATACTGATACCAAGCGCATCATTTGGTCCCTAAAAGAAAGTGAAAAAACAACAAAAAACCACAAACATTTTCAACTGGGGATCCTTGCAGAGGTCAGTGTTTAGGGTACAGCAATGACAGAGCCATCTAATTCATGCAAAGTAAGTCTGACAAATAGGTAAGTTTGACATACACGTACGGGTCCCATTACAGACATGCATTTGACAACCTATTGCAAACGAACACTGCAATTTTCCTTCTGAGGAACACTACAAAAATTAACAACTTCGGTGAAAGGCGTCAGCTTTTGGAATTGATAGAAAATAACTCACTGACCCTTGTTATCTCCACAGTCCTTGGGCCCGTATCTGCTCCTGCTAATAAAGAAACAAACAATTAGCTTCTGTAATTAAGAGATAATATAATTAAGAGATAACGCTGTCAGGTGACAATGGTCCCTTGCTGCCTAGTCAGAGTTATCACCAAGCAGAAGCACAGCCCTTCCTGTGCCAAATCAGGCAGCGCTGCTCACGTGAGGAGGACAGGATTGCTGTTTCGCCAAGAGATGAATACGGATGCAATCACTCTGCCTGACGGACGCCACTGTGACGCCCATTGTAGCACAGCCTCTGCTCACCACGATCTCTTGAATAGCAGCACTCTGCTGGCCTGAAGAAGAGCCCTATTGTGCGTTTCACTCAATTAAAGATTGCCTTAATGTTCATAAATCAGTGTCCCCACCACAAAGGGTAGGGCACACGGCTGGTCTGAGACTGTTGAGGTTCCATTGATTTCCTGTTCTAATTTGTGCCGTATTTGTAAATAATAGACAGCCAGGAAGTCTGGCTGGCATGTATCTAGCCACAGGACATTTAGAAGTACTCAAAACATTCCAAAAAAATAGAAGACAAAAGGGACACTGCAAATGAATCATTTGACTGGGACTAAATAGCTTAAAAAGCTGATGGTGCAGTCAGGTCCTGGGCTCTGCTGTAATAATCCTTAATTTAAGAATCTTTTAGAAGATTCTTGTTAGCATGTATCAATATTTCTTACTGCCACACGTGTGCTTGTGCAGCCATCTGTTATGAGTGCCCAAAGCGGGACTGCTGAGGTGCTGTGAGGTCCGACACTACGGGAAGCCCAGCCTTGGGGCCGCTGAACCGGGACACGCAGACATGCGCTGTTAGAGCTGCAGGGCCCTTCATCAATATGGTGCAAGGAAGGCTGCCCAAAAAGCCACACATGCCTCCTCCAGCGCGTGCCAAAAGCCAGAAATGGCTTCTGCCCATGGTCAGCCACAAGCTAAGGTTACAAATTTCTGACTCAGGTCAGAGCACATGAACACGTAGGCCCTCTACAAGTTCCCGCAGGTTGTAGATTCAGCACTTGCTAAATCTGCAAATTGCAATCTGGGCATTGTGACTTTCTCCTTACAAAACACCCTTTTATACGCTCAAGAGCAACAAAGATATAAATGAAGTGGTGGCAGCTTTATTCCCTGAAAAAAAAACTATTCTACAAGAACCTTGCCTGTGCTAAGCCTCCGACAAGGGCGCTGGGGAATAGCAGGGTGCAAGAATTCTGCACGTAAAATAGAGGAGCTATTACTCTGTGACTAGACATGAAAGCAATGTCATCTGCTGGAAAGTGTTAAGGGTCTTAAAACATCAGTGGTACGTCTTCTGGGAGGCTGTGTAGGAAAAGCAGACTCGAGTATTCAATTTTGCTTTTGTACAAAGAGAGCAACAGTGCAAGCAACATGCAGCGATTCTGACAGCTGCCCGGAAAATACCTGAGTTTCTCTGAGACACATCTGCTGAAGACCTTTTTGTGCTGACAAAATTCTGCAAGGTAGAGAGGACCGGGGCGAGTGCGGGGTGGAAGTGGCTGTGGGCACTCTGCTGGCTCGCCTGAAAATAAACATAAATCAGAACCTGAGAGTCAAACCCAAACGTTAACTTCCAAAGCAGCTCCTGCGACATGCGGGCGCAGCTGTGCCCTGGGAAATCAGCCTGGAAATGCCACGTCATCCACACGAGTGGAAACCCCCAGCTTCACTGCCACTGATGGAGCCTACCACAATCTGTCTCTGCACTGTGGGCACATGCGTAGAGTTGCTCGATGGTACTACAGAATAGCTCTTGGGGGTTTTGGGGGCAGACGACCTCCAGAGGTCCCTTCCAACCTCAACCATTCTAGGATTCTGTGATCTGCTCTAGAGGTCAGAAAGAAGAATTAACCTCCTCCATCGCTTACTCCCAGTTTCTCTCCAGACGTGGGGACAAGGGGAAATAATGGTTGCTGGTAAATCTGGCGGGCATCTTCCCCATGACCATTTAACCAGGAACCCCCCCTGCTTCCAGAATAACAACGGAGGTGCATGCAGCACAGGATGCCCGTGTCTTACTGCCAACAGGAGGGACAAGCTGGCAGGCAGCTGCTCGTGCACGCTATCGACTCTGCACCGCTCCCTTCCAGTGCTGCTTTTCCCTATCTCCGTATCTGGCCTTATCTTCAGACTCTGCTCCCCCTCGGAGGAAACGTCGTTATCAGTTTAGGAAATGTGTCTGAACAACAGGTTTCACTGCGGCCAGACCTTTTCAGCTAAGCTGGCTTATACAAAACAAAGATCTGCTCCACACTTCTGGGCGCGCAGCAGAGCTTTCTTCCTCTAAATGCATTAGGCGGCGAATCAAAAGCTCTGGCAGCATTCATCCTAACTGACCAGTGTGCAGCTGTCAGTGACGAACAACAGGCAGAGCACAATTTCCACGTCTAGTTGCCAGTTCATGGGTCAGTTAACACAATTTGCAATGTGCGTGAAAGAAATCACTGTCCTGCACCACGAGGCTTATGTTTCTGCCGTTAAAGGTATGCAGCAGACCAAAAAAAAAAAAGAGCCAAGCGAGGACAAAAGTTCTGGATGCTCTTGGCCAGCAGCTTCTAACACATCGCTCACAGTTGTGCAAATCATTCAGGCTGGTTTGCCGTATTATCTGCCAAGATTTTTATAACTCTTGGAACTGTTTTGCTGAGAAACATTTATGCCATTTTCAAAATCACCAAGTCACTTCGGAGCAGAGATGAAGGCTCTCCAATGACTCTGCATTAAGAGCAGCAACTAAGACTTCTTGCATTAAAAAGAAATACAGAAATTAACAGGTTCCTGAAAAAGCCACAAAATGCCAGAAAGAAAGGGGATGACATCATTAGCATTTGATTTGATTTTCTACCTAGAAAAACATTACGGCATTTTGCTTCAGCTATGGGTTTACATTGCAGTATGTAATCATTTCTAACTATCACTTCTTGATTACAGAGCTCTTGCTTATGCTAGCTGTTGATAAAACAACCCCAAAAGTAACAATCACGACTGCTGTCTTTACTTAATGCAATCAGTATCATTTTCCTCTGTTGCTTCATTTTTCCTTGCCTGAATGCAGATGTTTCTCCAACAATATTCAGGCATTATTTTTAAAGCCGGGCTTGGCACAGCTGTTCCCACACGGCTACGGGCTCCTTAGCTCTTCCTGACACTTCACCCAAACAGACGGCAGACTGGGTCACTGCTGGCCTTTATGAAGTTAAGAAATCATGCCACATGACTATGATTTTTGGCACCCTTTTGGATTGTTCATGCACGAAATCAAGGACAAGCGTCTACTCCTACCGACCTGATCGGTTTTTGCTTTTTTTTTTTCCTGAAACACTCCTCCTTTAAATGGCATCCCTAAGCCTCCTATTGCTCCTCGCTATTTCCAAAACCAAGCCCTTCTCTTAGCATTTGTGGAGGCTGGGCTGGATCCCACTGGTGTTCAGCCTCTGCTGCCTGCTCCCTGCGTGCCGAGGAGAGGGAGGCGTGCTGGCAACGTCCCCCATGTCCCCAGCAGCTGCCCCGGCGCAGAGAGGGGGCAAAACACTCCACAGCAGTTGCACTGCTGTGAACCACAGCTTGTCTCTCTCTGGGACATTTGCAACTTCAATATCATGGCAAAACAATCAGTCTTCAGAGGGAAAAATCCATTAAAAACCAGTTTTCTAAGTCATCTAAGCCTTGCTTCTCCTTGCTGTACTTAGACTTTAATACTAATAGTATCAATGTCTGAGTGGAATGGGGGGAGCGAGAAGAGGGGGAAAGCCCTGCACTGATTGAAAAATGAATTGTTGTCCTCGCTTCAGGTAAAAAGCAAGTGAAGCAGGAAATTGCTCTGTGTTTTCTTTGAGAGCAAAGCAGCTCTCATGTGGTTCTGCCACAAGATAGGCGAAGACACAGTTCAGTTTCATTAACTCATTTTGATTGACAAAACAGCTGCAGCAAATGCATTCAGCATTTTTTTTCAGGTCTAAAAAACTTCTGGGCATCCTCATTTGAGAAAGATATTACATATTTCTGATGCGTTTTGGGAAGACACTTCAACAAACAGAAAAATCATTCACCAATTCTTCCACTTATTCAGCATTTCAGCACGATGCTTTTTCTGCAGTTGAGCAAAGCAAATTATTGTGATAAAGTATTTTGTTCCACATCCCCAGCAGTAAATGTTGATGGAAGAACTGAGCCTCGTGTGCAACCCCGTGCGCTGTTCCCATTCCTTCCCCATCACAGCTTCATTTCATACGTCTGAATTTGTCACTAACCTGACTGTTTTGGGATGTTTTCCGTGCTGACAGCCACGACCCAGCTCGCAACCTCCCGAGCTCGAGATGCACTAGGCCTTGGGCACACTTGGGGAAAAAGAACCACAGTGTACAGCATTTAAGTAGACATATAATATTTCATGCTCTCCTGGAGAGAACTGTGTTTATATTCAGCACCACAACCCCAGGAAGAAAACCACAGTGCACTGAATACTACAAATATTAACACTTTCATTTGGACTGAATAAGAAGTACCTGTCCCCGGACTGGGGTTTATCCTGGTTGCTGAAGTCAGTATGAATGTTTCTACTGGAAACGGTTCTTAGGTCTCACGCTGCAGATGGCCAATTACACAATTAAAACAAATAAAAAGCCCCCGACTCTTCCACGGAAGTGTGTCACAAACAATACTCATGAACCAGACTTCAGAGGAAAATGCCACAGAAAAGGGTGAATTGAACACATACGGACTCAACTTCATTTATACCCTCCTATCACCAATTTCCAGTTCTTAAACAGGTAAAGTGCTTTTGGCTAAGTACCAATCCTGAATGGAAAAAACAAGGAAATTAGCTTTTCCTTTCCAGAAAGAAAGAAATCCTACACAGGAACGCTGGTGGTGACGGCAGGGAAAAAGCCCTCGTCTCCAGATGCAGTTTTGTATACAAGTGGGTCCGCAGCAGCGCTCCCACCCTTCATTTCACCCTTGGTCCAGGCTGTCAGCCCCGGGAGCCTGACGAAGGAGCTGACAACGGGAATTTGTGGCCGGGGCATCCTGGGTCCTCTCCCCCCTCTCCAGCCCAGACAGCAGCCACATGCTTTCTAATGAAAAAAGGCAAATTCTCCCAGACCGCACAGCTTCAAAGTAAACAACCACCCCTGCAAGATGAAAAGCTGTGCAGAAACGGATTGAAGTCCCAATTTTATAGTTGCAGGTTAGTACAGCAAAGCCAAAGGCATTTTACTTCAGGGCAGCTCTCATTTGTATGCCTCTCAGGTTTCAAAATATTTTTTCTAGCTTATGAAATATACAGTTGCACTTTCAAATAAATGTCTAAATATTATACATGTCTTTGTTTTCTCATTTCATGCCATTCCACTTCTAAATACACATGAAGTGATTTTAAATGAATCCCTCGCAGTAATTTCAGATGAAATTCCTGTCTTTGTAATCAGTCTGAGCTGTCCTGTGTATGAGTAAATAGCACTTCAGGATAATTACCTCGCAGTGTCAGTAACTGCAATTCCGTATCTTCAATGTATTATGTACTCACCTTAAGTATAGTGGCAACAGTCTCTTGTGAGGCATTTCTCATATCCTCTCCATTAACAGACAAAATCTGATCTCCTTGAATTAATCTTCCGTCTAGGTCTGCAGCTCCTCCTTTAACAATGTCAGAGATAAACACTCCACTTCCATTTCTAACAATGCAAGAAGCATATGGCTAATTACACAATCCAATATTCTTTGGGAGACCAATTTAGATTACTTGCATTTAAGAGACATTAAAAGAAACCTGTGAGAAGAGCAAGAGCAAGTTTTATACCCCATTCAACTATTTGAGGGAAAAAAATATCTGAATTTTAAAATCAAGGCATGTTTTGCTGCGGTTAATGCTGTCTTTCCCCTTTTTCTGTTAGTTCTGTTTAATCCATAAAGATCCATGAAAAATACCACTTGTACAAATAAAAAGCCAAGGATCAAACTAAGATGGAGTTAAACCATCCCCTCATGTGCCTGATCTGAATTATGCAGCCTCAGATTTTTCTTATTTTATTTTCTATTTTCCCCCTAAAGGTTCAGCGTGGTTTCTTCTCTAAAACCCTGGAGGCCCCAAACAGAGAGAAGTTTGCAGAGAAGACTTTTCAGTTTGCACTGAGTTATGCAGCAGAAAATCCAGCTTTGTGGCTGTTTGCCTGCAGTGAGGCTTGCGAGAGCTGGAAAGCAGCAGCCAGCCGGGCAGCCGAGGGGTACGAGCAGATTTCTCGAGCTGCAGCCTCGGCAGGAGGCTCCCTTCCCACGCCACGGGACCCCTCTGCGCCCGGTCCCAGCTACCAGGGCTCGCTGTGGAGCTGGTAGGGGCTGAGATGCACGGGCTTGGGATCCTTCACCCTGCAGGACACAAGGTTTCACTGGCTGATAGCTGGCCATCATCGGGTTGACTTCAGAACAGGGGTTGTTGCCTCGAAGGTGGGAACCCCCACAAGGCAAGCAGTTAGCAACAGTACAGGAAGTTTTGCACAGAAGCAATCGAGATAGGGCTGGAGTCTGTATTACCATCTGTAGGGTAATTTACATAAGCTATATTAATTACCCAACCTGCAATCTGCTCACAACACCTGGGTTAAACATCGCCACTCTTGTAGAAGAAAAAAAACTGCTGTGGAAACTTCGCTGACCATACGCAGTCAGGATAATGACACGATGATTTCTAATTGGGAAAATAAATTTTTTTGGCAATGCAGAAGAGCAACCGTACAATTCGTACCCACCAGAGCTGAATGAGTGCTCGCCTGTGTCGTGCTGTAAATCTCTTCTAGCAATGAAAGATTGAATCTATCAGTGCTCTAGTTTGAATGAGCTAATAGCAGTGGTTTAGAAATATATCAGCAAGAAGTCAGCTTTTATTAAGCAGCTGTTACCTACCTCAGTATCTCGGATTCTGCTCCTTATTCACAGAACCACTGTCTATAGTGTTGTCTGGTCACTCAGATACCTTACATGATTTGGGTCTAAATCTTTACCAGCCTCTTACCTTCCACCAAAACTGGTCATTTAGAAGCTGAGCAGGCTATAGATCTAACAAATCTAAAACTCTAACATTTTTAAAGGCACATCCTCGTATTTTGAAATAGGAAAGCTTTTTTCCCCATGTTGAAATCAGAAAAGGCATGGTTAGGGCTCCCAAACTCGGCCACAGCTCTGTTTAAGCCACCAGAGCTTTCCCCAGTTCTGCATGTGCTCACCTGGGCACGCACAAAGTGGGACATGGTGCCGCAGACTGGGAGTTTTCCCAGGAAAGAGCAGCCTTTATTACACAGCTCTGCTGTTGTTCTGTTACAAGAAGTAAGGATCACAACCCCGTGACATTCTTGAAGATACTCAGATACAAAATCTTGTTGCTCATGGACTTTTTCCTTTATTTCATACTCCATTTAATGGCTACAGCTGTTCACATGGCGAAAAGCAAAGCATTTCTCATTTGTAGCACAGACTGATCAAGGAGAAGCTCTTACCGTTTTCCAGCTATGCTGAGCCCTAGTCCCCGGCCTGTTTTCTTTTGAATATCTACATGGAAAATCTCTAAGTTTTCTTCATCTTTGTAATGAGCTTCATCTCTATAAACAACCAATTGCACCTTCTGAGGCGTCTGTCTCAGCGCAGTGATAGCTTCTTCGTGGTTGGCGTTCCGTAAATCGATCCCGTTCACCTGAAATAATCAGTGTTTTCTTTACAAATGACACATGCGAATGATCCTTTCATCACATCCTACCCTTGTGTGACAGGACAAATTTGTCAAATTGACACCTCTTGGCACTCTAATTTAGTGCTCCAATATGCAGAGGGCTGAGCATCTGCTTTCCTGCTGAATGAGATTGCGTGCGTTGTGCCACCGTCAAGATTAAACCCAATCAAAACATTGTGGCTTGTGAGTTCTGTGGGTATTCTGTCCTTCTTTTTAAATGCTGGGACCTTGAACAGTGCTCACATCCTTATAACTAGACAACGCATGACATGCTCCCTTCAAGCTTCCTGTACCTCTGCTGCTCCTTACAGGTACCAATGCTCAATTCCTCCTCCCCTGGCTAGGTAACACTGTCCAGCCAACGACACGAGGAATCAGAAACATGGCAAACGGCCATGGTAAAGCTGAGGCAGGACACATTAAATGGTTATTTTGCTTTATTCCAATAGATGGCACACAAGACCACTCCTGTAGCATTCGATTACATTTCTCTTACAAGAACCTGGAAATGTTTCAGTATTATCAAATCGAACAAGAAGTTCTGATTGAATGCTTAAGCACCTGAAAAAAATACTGAAATTTGAAATCTGATCTCTTAACTTTGCCAAGCCCGACACGGAGATGCCCTGTAAGGTGTTTGCCCATACTCTGTTGGGCAAAAATCTCTTTTCTTCAAATATCAGTGCATAAATCTTTTCCAAGTCTGGTTAGGAAGCAGCATGGACTGTGGCTAAATAACAATACAATGGTAATCTATTTACGTAACATAATGAGTTTTAAGGCAATGGAAATATTTCTCTGTATTTCTAAATAGGCAAAGTTATAATCATACTTGATTTTGCTTTAAGATAATTAAGCCTAATTGTATTTTTTTTTTATACTAACTCTGTAGATGTTTATTTATACACTGCCTCAGTATTGTTTCATTGACATGGCATCTACGTGTGCTTTATCACATTAATCTGAAACTCATTCAGAGTCATCCTTCTGCTTCATTAGTACAGCTTTTAAAAGCTGAAATAATAACAATATTATGGCACACAAACATTAGCACTTTCCTGTTTGGCCAGTGAAGAATTAATTAACCTTCCCCATTTTTATCCCCTGGCTAATTATCGTACTCTGTTAATACACAGTTATTTATAAAGTGAAAATAACAGCCAGCCTTAACGCTAAAAAAAACATTTTCTGTGCAAGAGCTGTAAAGACAGCTCCCCAAGTGCCCCTCACTATTTTCCTAACCCTACACACTAACGCCTTAATGGCCATGCTGGGAATTTGTCCTGATCTGACAGCGAGGCACTGTAAACAGCTGCGCACCCGCTGCCTGACGCAAGTTTCATTTGCAGACCAGCACTTCTTTCTTAACCCCTTCCCACCTCGACTTCCATCCTTGCTGCAGGAACACCACGTTTATTCGCTAAGAGCAGCGTGTGAGGAGGCCTGGCCTGAGGGAGATGGCAGCGCTCCTGGCCGCGGATGGTGGCGGCCCTGAGGCCCTGCGGCCGCCATCCTGCCCCGTGCTTGGGCCTGCCCCGAGCCTCGCACACGGGCAGAGCAGATGCCGCAGCTCCGGCCGTAGCGAACGAAAGGCCTCCGAATGCAAGATTAAACAGATGAATACCGCCGAGCTATTGGACATGACAGCTGAACTATGTAATTCGAGAACTGCCGTGCTCAATTAAATTTAATACATTCTCAATTTGTCCCTTCAGTTTATGTGAATATATAAGGAAACGTGAATTTGTCGGGATGGTCTTAGTGGCAGAAAAGCAGCTTCAAGTACAGATCCTGCAAAGGATCTCTGTTTCCCTGAAGGAAACCTACGCTGAACCGAACACAAATCTATACCAGAAAGACACGAGCAAGCGCATGCCATGACGAGATGCATTTACCTCAAGGATTTGATCGCCGGCCCAAAGCCTGCCATCTCTGGCTGCTGCCCCTTCTTCATAAACTTCGTGGATCACGATGGCATCCTGCGGGAAGAGAGGGCTGCGTCAGTTCCCCCATCACCACCCCGTCCGTGTGCCGGCAGTGCCGGACCAGGCCACAGCCCATCGATGGCTCCGCACCGAGAGGACACAGCTCATGAGGAGAAAATGCATTCATGTAGATATATAGACAGTTCTAAGAGTTTCCAATAAGAAAATGACTGCCACAGTCAAAATACAGAGAGCTAATAAGAGGGTAAAAAGGATTTTGTTCCCCTCTTCAGGGTAGCCTTGTCTAGAGCTTCTTGGGCTTCTATCATTTTTATACATTGGCATCAGCAATACGTGAACTCAGTGTGAACCGGGGTATTAATATCATCTACTTTTTATGATATTATTTAAAACCAGATTCTTTGGAGCTATGAATATTTTTAGGGACTTGGCATAGAACTCAGCTTTAAGCAAGAGCTGAATGCCTTGTGGTAAATAGTGCTGGTTAAATCTGTAAGAAATGAAATCCAGAAGAAACGAACAATGGCAAATGTTAGTTTATTACTGAGGTTGGAAAATGTAGTCAGTGGCAGATGTAGCTTCAGGGAAGGTTTCAGTGATTTAATCTTATTGCCAGCAATAGATGTCCCCGAAGAAAAAGCATTACAAAGAACATACTGTTCTCTTGCTGGTGCTTTCCTTTTGCATTGTTCTTTCTTTCTTTTTTTTTTTTTTTTTTTTTTCCCTGAAACAAATAGGTGAACATCCTGTTACAGCACTTCAGCTGTGGTTCTGACAACCACCAGCACTCACAAAAAGATGGGCCACTGCACCATGTGCAGGCTGCTGCCCTCTCCAAAGGCATCCTGATGCCAGGAAGAACTTTAAAACAGCTCTGGATAAATACTCAGTGATACATTTAGCTATGCAGGTTATCGGATAACCCATTCTCAGATAAACACGACCAACAAAACGGCTGTGAAGTCCCTTTGTCAAGTTTGACACAGCAGTTACACGAGTCCTTCTGTGGTGTGTGCAACAGAAGCCTGCGAGGTGAGCGGGGTGCGAGCCCGCTGTGCGTGGCCTTCCTGGAGCAGGAGCAGGAAATAGCTGCTGTGGCAGAACAAAGCACGCTCGTGTTTTGCAAACACTGCGAGATACTACATCTCTCATCACCAAGTTAACTCCCCCCATGCCGCCTTGTGATACGTCCCCGGCGCACATGGTGTATGTTGAACAGAAAGAGAGCGCGGATGCCCTAAAGCTAGCGCTCTGATCAAGACAACACTGAGAGCATTATTCTCTTTCATTCCCACTACACCTTATTTAATGATGTGGACTTGTATCTACAGCCGCTCTGCTGCTGCTGCAGCACAGCACCACTGTCATAAGCTTCATCTTTGATACACGTACACCAGTCACTGAAAAAAGCCTGAAGGATTTTAATCACAAATGGATTACAGCTGATACAAGTGTCCCAGATGGGGAAAGAGATATCAATCTACATAAATGAAGGCAAAATACTATGAGCTGTGTACCATGGTAATTAAGAAAATCAAAAGAACAGTTTGATTTAAAAAAATATACCGTTGGCAACCACAGGATTTGCTTGAAATAACTGGAGCAGCAATTACCAGTGGGACCAAGTAACACATTCATGTCTGTCTCAGCACTGCTGAACTTCTCTGCTAAACATCTGAGATCTTCCCCCCTTTTTTTTTGTTACCTCTGTTTTAGAAATGATCATGTAACTCTAGTCAACACAAGAGACTTTTGTCTGGGTGGAAGCCAATACGGTGACAGTGATGTATATTTTTTACATATATTTTTTCACCTAAGGCTGATCATGGGTAAGTTTGAGAAAAAGCTGAGTCTTTGGTTCTAGAACTTCAATAGCACGCTTCACTTTTACTTTTCTAAACGTTTTTGTAATGGAAAGCATTTAGAAATCGCCAAGATAACACGCAATATTGACCAGCTTGCTATAACAGCATCATCCAAGTAGGGCACACAAGGGCAGTGGGTGAATAAAAGGTTCAAAAGAAAAATTGCATGTGACATTGGTAACAGCTACCAGCTTCTCCCAGTACTGCATTACTGAACGTAAAAGCACATATACTTAAGGCTTAGATTCAGGAATCACCAAGTGTTATCAGTTGAATAACCTGCATCATCGATTTGCAAAGGTAACAATTCAGTACTACTCTGCAGTTCCTGCAGGTGTTAGAAGCCAGACCTAGAACTAAAAATACATAGGGCATGAAAAGGTACATTCCTATTCAGTCTGAGCCTTCCCTGAAGAAGGAAACATCCATGTGACCTGCCAAAACACTGTTTTCTGAGCTTTTTTTTTTTTTTTTTTAAAGCAGCATAGCTAAAAGAGGCTTATCAAATCAATTAAAAACAGAATGAAGAAATGTGCTTGCAATGTACTCTCAAGGTTTTTAAATAGTCCACAGCATAAGTCTTACCTTCCTTAGCTTATAAACTGTGACAAAAGACATCTTACCTCTGTTATTTCTGGCATCAGCTCAATAGACATTTAACCCAGAAGTAATCTTTTTCCATTGAACCTAGTGGGATCTGGGTAAGGCCCTATTAGTTTCGATCATCCATGACAAATCACTAGAAATTACTGACATTATTAAATATTTTTATTGATACCTATATTTTAAAAGGAGCTTGAACATGCAGTAAAGTGATTTAATGTATTATTCCAGCCATCTAACAACTAAGCCCTGATCTGTAATGACAGATTTAAGCTGTAACACTCATCTCAGTGCATCAGAAAACAACCTGGGATCTATCACGACTAAACCAATACAGAACATTTATTTAAAGGATGGGTTTCGGTTACTGGACATCTGCAGCTCCTACTCACTAGCTTCAAATTCAGTTTTGTGCTCAGCATCTTGAGAAGTCATGTCCTTAATAGTTCAAAAAAAAAAAACAACCAAACAACAGTCAATCAATAAAACAGAGAGGGAGGGAAAGTGGTGTCAATGTCCAACTACAGGCTGTGAATTAATGGTGGCTGTGGACAGATTTTCATTCCCATCCCTCACAACCTCCTCTCACTGCTAGTTTCATACAGATAACGGCAGTCCACAAAAACTATCAGCACAGAAGGGGAAAATAAAAACACCATATCAAGAACACAGCTATTTAAAGAAAGGTATCTTGTTGCTGAAAGCACACATTTCATAAGGTTTACAGCTACATTAAAAACTTAAAGCTTTCATCTTTGTATATTTTGACTACTCCATCAGTCTGGCACCATTAAACAGGAATTAATGCAAAGTTTATCATCTCCTGTACACGAAGGCAGGATGCAGAATACAAGCTAGGGCATAAAACCATCACAATTCTATGCTAAACAAAGTCCATGCTCACAGGTGTGAACGTCTGACCATGAAAACTTTTAAAGTCAAAGCAGAAGGGAAGCTGTCTGCCACTGCTTAGTTAATAACACTCTATTGAAGGCTAACAGAAGGCAAGGGCCTGCAGTTCAGTGGAACAAAGCTGAAGGCACTGACACTATCTATTCTGCATAGCTAAAAACCGACAGCTAGCCCGAATAGTTCCAAACAACAGCAAGAACATCCCTGTTTTGTACATGATGTGTGTTAAATCTGTTAACAAGTGGTACGTCTACCGAACCTGCCTGGCAGCGTATTACACCGCCTTTTGGAAGGTTTGGGTTCCAAGTGTGGGACAGCTGCACCCCACTAGGTTTGCTTACCAGCAGAACACCACGGTTGTTACACGGCCTTCTTGCATGAAATGCAGGCACACGAATGACAATTCTCATGCTGACAAAAGAGGGTTTGGCTCTGGCAGGAAAGGCAATGGCAGAGAAGCCCATGAGTTCGTGAGGCTTATGGTCGACACCTTGAAGAACAAGGTTAGTGAGGAGTGAACAACTACTGAACAGTGAGCGCAAGGCATGCCTGCAAAAATTAGTAGCCATTCAGAGAATCTATGCACAGGAAATACAGCTTGTAAAACATGCTAAGTGTGATCTACATTGTGTTTTCTTTTAAGGGAGGGGAATAGCCCTGAACTCTCGGGAAACTGGATCTCAACTCCACCCCAACTGTGAATATTTTTTCTGCTTGATTTATAACAACTTCAGAGACCCGGCAGGGGAAGCATATCAACTCACCCATCAGCAGAGAGCACAAATAGAAATGCTCCCATTAAGAATTACATTCAGTAAGAGTGACAGCTTAATCCCTCTATCTTAAATGTCAAGAACCGCTAAGGCAGAGACCTCAGGCAATGACCACATAGCACTGTCTTACTTGAACCTTTGGGAGAAAGGTGGCGATGTCAGCTTCCTATTCAGGAAAATCACTGACCAAGCAATCCTTAAAAGCCTGCAGGACTATAAACAGCGTTGAGAAAGGCTCACAAGCTGTCTGGCTTTAGGCTGGGACTGCTCACACATTTGCTGCAAGTTTATAGCATCTGAGCCGGTTTGTTTTCTTCTATGCAGCTGTTCTTCAGAAGGACAAGCAGCAGTTTTCTGTGCAGGTGCCCTTTTCCACCGAAAATCAAACCTTAGACTACCATGTTATTTGCAAACGCTGGAAGCAGAGGGAGTAAATGGACACAAGACAGCAAGAAGGCTCAGCATTAAACAGTGTGGATATTTTGATGAAGTTGTATCATCTGATAAAAGGTGAAGGAGCATGCCAGAGGGAAGATTTCAAAACAACTGGAACAGAGAAATCCCCACACACCTGGTGCTGACTGCATCTGAAAAGAAAAAGGCCTGAATTCTGGTAAAGAGGCTTCTTGTCATAGCCGTGAATAGCTACTGCAGATCATCCACATCAAACTATTCCTTTAACTGAACTAATATTAAATTTGAGTTCATCTTTGCTGTGCTACTTCAGCCTACAACACCCAGCCATTATTTTGACAGGATCAAAGGCACTTCACAGGAGTGAGGTGAAGCGCTGCACAGGGAGGACTGCAATAGCCACCAGCACAAAACACCGCTGAGTACTGCGTTGGAAATAAGTTGTTTCCAAATCCCCAAGAGCGGTTTTCCAAGATGTGAGTTTTAAAGCTGTAAATATCACACAAAAACCAGAACAGTCCTGGGAGTAGAAGCCAGATCCGTAGCTCTGTCCCCTACAGCTACAAGGCTCTCTCTAGCCCCGTAGACACCGCCAGCCACTTGTCCCAGACCAGGAGAGCGTTACGTGGGGAAGAGGTACCTGTCCTCCCTGAACAGACACTTCTGAGCAGTACGGACAGGTCATGCTGAACGTCCAGGTCAAAACACAGAGAGAGCAGATTTTTAGGAACCTACATGGTTGAACAGTGATAGAAAGAAGAGAGCAAACTGCTGGAATTATATGAATTTTAAGTGGCTATATCACAATTTGGTCTGTAGTTAGGTGGATGCAGTCTTTCCACTACCATAATTATGTACGTGGTGTAAGAAACGAGGCCTTCTGCAAGAATTACTTTCCTGAGGAAGCAAAAAAGTAAGCTGCATATAAAAAAAACATTCAGGAAAATATGTTTTTGGAGTTAGTTGACAAGTTGTGTTTTCCTAAGATAATATTACACGTTTCCAACAAATTTCCTACATAGCCACAAACGTTACACTAAATTAACGTTTAGTATAGATAATAAAGCTACGAGGCTTTTTGCTGACTGCAGGATTACAGACTTATCTCTTCCCCAGGGCAAGTAAAATATCATTACTTATTTCCTTTTCAACTTTTACAATACTTTGTCCGGAGTAGTAAAATTGTCATTTCGTTTTTATAGGCTAGTTCACAGATAAAGTAGAAGTCAACTAGTTGCAGTGTGTTTCGTTGAAGAATTAGTCCCACATAAGAATCTTTCAGTAGTTAAAATAAATCCAGCTGCTGGTTCCTTGTAGGCAGAGGAAATTACAACAGTTGTTATGATCTTCCATTTGCAGATCTAAATGGAACCTAAAAGATAACAGTTCAGCAACAAAAAACGAAGGCCAACTCAAAGCAAATCGCTTGACTTCTAACAGAAGTTTACCTAATGCATCCTGCTGCCTGTACCTCCTTCTAACACTCAAATATTTTGCAATTGCTAGCGTTCACAAACCATTAACAGGCACCCAAAATCCCAAGCCAAACACTACTGTAATAAAACAGGCTATATAGTGTAAAAATGTATTACTGTGTTAATGTAAAAATGCTTTACCATTGCATGATAGTGAAAAACTTCTCTACTCAAGGTCAAAACAAAAGGTCTGTTTCCCATTTAAGAACAAGCCCTTGCAAGAGATGGTGTTCACTTGCCAACTTTCATAAAAAAGATTAATCCACAACATCAATATGAATATAATTTTTCATACTAAAATACAGATTTATTTTAAGGAAGTGGATAATATTTGTATTACATTTTATAGGCCCCTATAGTTACATCTGGTCCTTATTTATTTAAATTTTATTCGGCTTGCATAATATTTTTGCTTACAGTTATATTCTCTAAGATCAGAAAAGCTCAAACCTGAAAATTCAATGGCACTATTCATTAACATTCCTTCGGTCTGCAGTCATAGACATTTGCAAGCTCTCCTTTGATTCTGAAATAATAAAACTAAGGTAATAAGATGTTTAGTGTAAAAATATATGACTTAAGTTAGAATGATAGAAAGAGCTATGTTTCTATGAATCACATGCCAAAGCAAACCAAAGGTTTTTCAAAAAGTATACATGCTCATTTTAGAGGGAATAATAAAACACAGAGCTACATATTAAAATGTTAACTCTCTCACTCTCATTATTTTATTAAATAAAAAAAAAAATATGAAAAATTGCAGTGCACAGTGCATAACACGGGATATAAAGAATGCAGGAGATCCTGAACGCGTTTGGGATACGAAGCCAAAAGCCAGTGGTTTCAACTACCGGCAAGCAAGATACCCGTGAAGTCCATTTTGATATGTCCTACTGCTTTTGTATATTGTTAGCTTAAATTTTATGGTTGATTTACACTCCTGGAAGACACCAGCTTCTTCAAGCAAGACGTTGCTAGCCATCCAGTCAGCTAAACCTTTGCCAAAGATCTATCAAATATACGATTTGCCAAACTTACTGCTTTAATTCCCATTCGCGATCACTCATGTACAAAGCGGTTTGCTTTTCCGTGCTGCTGTGAGCTCGTGTCCTTTTGGAATTATGATGAATCCACCAGCTTCATTTTTACGTGATGCGACCAGGAGTCAAAGCAATCCCTCACGATTTCGAGCTAACTACGCTTACCGCTGTCATTAAGTTGCCTTCTCTTTTATAAACGTCGGCGATGCTTAACAAGTGACTGAATGTTTTTCCCTCCCAACCACAAGCTTTTCCCCTGCAATACCCAAGTCATGATTAAAAACTTTGGACTTCTATTACCATTTTTGCTTCTATTGTTCCATTCACTGTGCAATAGATTTAACAGCATCTGTATCTATAGCCAATATACAGCTAAAACCCTCCTGGGGCCAATAGCTTGCTTTGCATTTGTAGTTACAAGGTAAGCATATTCCACTAAAACAGTTGCAGTCTTAGCTGTACTTGATGACCGTATAAAAAGTTGCTCAGCCCTCAGCTGTCTGTAACTGATGGAGTTATTTCTTGCCCGAATCTAAATATAACTGAGGTGGGAGAAAGCCCAGCCGAGGGAGAACCTGTTTGCTTAGGAAGGCAGGAGCTGCACCAGCCTTCACGTTCAGGTGTGCCCCCCCCCGCTGAACGTGCAGCACGGCACAAAGCGCAGACAGCGCGCTTGGCTCCGGTGTTAGCACCAGCCTGGCTTTGGCAGCGCCGAGATCCTCGCCGGGTAATTAGCCCTCACAGCTCCAGGGGCAAACAGCGGGTCCTAACAGCTGCAATTCCGAGTCGCAGTTTTCTTGATTATTCCCTTGCCCCTCCATAACAGATGGGGTTTATGCAAGGTCTGACTCACCTGGACTGACAGAATAAATCTAAATATGCTGCTGTCAAACTGCATCCCAACCACCACGAAGCCTCCCTGCCCTGCTGTAAGCCCAAAAGCCTTCTGGGCTAGCAGAGGTGATTAGGAAAGATTTTCCTCTGACTCCTGTGTGACCAGCTCTTGCACCAACCAGTGTCAGAGCTGAGCGCGGGCAGATTCTGTTACTTCTCGGAGCACTGCTTGAGTTTTCCAGTTCCTTGGCTTTGTGGATCACTTTAATTTACAGATGGAGTACCTTAAGGTTTGTTAATTGCCTTAAAAATGCTTTTTATTAAAGCCAGCTGAAAGCAAAAGTAAAACATTTTTTATATATCCAATTCGAAGTAGACAGCCCAGCACAAAAAGGTTTGTCATCATTTTCAACACAGAAGACACAGGATACAGGGTGCTTCATTTTGTTCTCTCTCTGATGTTCACATCTCCTACTTGACTGTCTTCCTAGCTACTTGAGCTCCAAATAGCCCCCAGGTTCCTGCTCCTACAATATGTTTTTTTTTTTTCCTTTTATATTGTAGGTGCCTCTTCAGCACCTGGCTGTGGTTTCAGGCCCCACCTGAGTCCCTGCGCTCTCCTCCCCTCCTGAGGTTTTGTAACTCAGCCCAGAGGGAATATCCACGCACCAGCCTCCACCGACCCTGAAATCCTCAAATGCCCTCCGGCACGTCCGAGCATCATAGCATTTGCCCACTGTGTGGTGACGATGGGGTTAGGATGAATTAAACCCACACGCCATCTGCAGGAGCACACGGGCAACTTTTTCAAACAATTCCTTGATGCCCCGCTCCCGGACGATTTAAACTGAAAACCTCATAAAAACTTTCTGGAAAAAGAGTTTCAGAGGAAAAAGCCCATTACTTGAAACCAAACCCTTTGCCTGGAAACAACTTGTGCAGAGCGCCCCGAAACAAAAGCGGAATAGCTAAGGAAAGGCTCCTAGCTCCATGAATGGTGCGGTGCCGCTGGTGCTGTGCCCCAGGGCTGCCCCTCTGTCCCAGGGCACGGAGGCTGGCTGGCTGCCGCGACTGCCGACGCCTGAAAGCTCAACTCCACATCCAGCCAAGAGTCCCGGCGTGCTCGGGCTCGGAGCTGGACGCCCAGGCACGAGGAGAGCCCTGCCCAGCTCCCGGAGCCCCCCTGACGCTCCGGCAGGCCTGCTGCATTCATGGGGCCCGAGCGGCGGGCGTCCCGCGGCTGGAGCGGTGCAGGCGCCCTGGGAGCGCTGGCAGCTGCCGAGTGACAATGACACTCCTGTCAGGTTTATGGCTGCCATTAGCAGTGGCAGGGCTGACGAGCTTTTATAGGGTCATTCAGCAAGCAGGGGGGCGGGAGGGCAGGTTGGTGTCCTGGGGAGCGGAGTTAGAGCCCCCCAAACCTCATTTTGGGATGTTTCTGAAAACACTTCTTTATTATTATTATTTAATTCCCACTCTGAGAGTTACTTTTACAAGTTTGATTGGACTACAACCAAAAAAAGAAATCTTCTCACAAATTGAAAGCCCTGTACCTCAGCCAGCTCCGCTCCGCAGTTTAATTGCTTTAAAGGAGAGGCCATGTGTTGTGTGCTCCCTGGGGTGCAGCAGAAGGAGAAATGAAAGACACCAGAGAAAAAAAATAATCAACTCTCGGAATAAAAGCAAATAGGACAGCTTAAGAGCTACAGCAGTCTAGATCCCAACAACATGAAGACAACTATCCAGGCCAATCCTTTCTTCCCTGTGCCTTTTCTAGGAGCACATCCTTCCAGCTGATGCTCTCCAGCTCCCATAAGTACGCAGCCACAATCCTTGCTTGCAAATACAGGCAACTCGAGAGGTTTTGCAAGTTAATGGGATGGTCATCTTCTCAACAACAACAACAACAAAACATTTTATGGGGTTAAGACCACATTTTCCCACCTCCTGAACAACCTTTACTTGGTGATTTCTGACGGGATTCCCAAGGTTACAATCTAAAAGCCACACTCCGTGTTTCATTAGGAAGCGTCCCGTTAGCAGCCTGCTGAGTTTATTCCAAAAGCTGGGACTAATTAAAAAAAGATCCAAAATATTCCGAAGTGAGCCATCCCATCACATGTGAACTGCTGCTGTGTACCAGCGTTGACTACCAGCAGCCAGTTCAGCATTTTTAGATGAAGTGCATTTTATTACCACAGCCTCCCTCGGCCCCGGCGCTGATAAACAACTTCTGAGCTACCAGGGACTGGGGTTCAGGGCCTTCACTTTTAGCAGCCACTTGCACACCTCTGCGGGTATGAAATAAATAGCACAGTAGGAAAGGACAAAGACACAGGTGTGAGTGTCTTGTTTTCTCACAGGGCAGCCAGGCAGAAGAACAAATTGCTGCAGCCATGTGGCGCACATAGGCACCAAGCCCACGGACTTGCTCCTGCTCTGACTTTCTGTCTCCGGCGGAGCACATCCATGGTCTCATCACAGCATCTCCCCTCCGTGGTCTGTGCGTGCTACCTCAACTGTATGAGCACGGAAAGCAGTAAATCCCAATTTCATGCCTGCAGAAATAAGCTATGAGTGGCTCTATTCCCATTCCTCTGACTTGGATTTGACAACTCCCATTTCAAAAACAGCTTTAAAAAGAAACAAACATCTCAGAAAAACAAACACAAAACTGCTGAAACCAATCGCAGCTTAATATTAACTTAACTAATAACTATTAATTACAGCTTAATTAATATAACTTCACCGCACCGGAGAAAACAGTGGCTCATGGATACTCGGTTTCTGCCACATGACCTGACCTTTGGAAGAGATAAACTTCTATGGCCCCTGGGCATAAAACATGCATAAGCAGTGAAGCTCTAAGTCAATTTATTTTGCCTTGTTTGAAATATGCCATATGTCCATCTATATCAGAGTTAAGAACAAATGATGGAGAGTAAGAAGAAACACATCACTCAGCTCCGGGTATGTATGTCATCTCATTTCTTCTCTAGCCCAAGAAACCCCCAAAGACAGGCGTTTTCTTACAGTCCTGAGTAGCATCTTCTTTCACTTCTCTCCATTCTGTTACATAAACTATTTCAGATCTTTACTAAAGATTTTTTTTCTCTCTCTTTTTTTTTTTTTTCCTTTATTATTTTTCTTTGTGCCTTCATGGTGAAAATAGGCATCAAAATAATTTGGGAACAATTTGAGCGAGATTGCTACTACAAGACCGAGTGACGTTGATCCCACACCAGCTGAAGACACTTCCCTGGCTACCTGCTGTAAGGAGAACAGTGTGCACGCACTGTTTTGGTTGGATAAGCAAGTTATGAAGAATCCCAGAGAGGGTCTCTGCACATGGTAAATTATTAGATTAGACCGTGGTCTCACAAATGTAACTTGTTTCCTATGAAATAACGTTGCTTGCCTTTGAATGAGCAGATTGAGAAATATGACAAGAAACAGGGACTCATTTTGGTAGGTCCAAAATGCAAGGATTAGAAATGTTGGAAATCAGACCTCCCTCCCTCCATGAATTTCATGGTTACTGCAATCAGCTGCATAGATCATAAACTCCTACAAAGACACTTTAATGAATAAAGTAATGAAAGTACAATACTTAACCAAAACCATTTACTCAACTTAAAGAACAAAATCCTCTCCGTTTTTCTCATCTGCTCTGTAAAGTAGATATTTATAATTTTCATTTATTTATATGAAAATCTCATGACAGACATGTACCAGATTGTGTCTGACAGACCGCCATGTATTATTTCCAAATTCCAGTTAAATGAAAAAGCAGAGAGATGACTAATACTGAAATTCCTACTTGAATTTACTCAACACTGAGAAGCTAGAAAAAAAAAGGACTAGATACAGAACAGTGCATGGCTGGACAGAGTGAAAAGCATACAGGCTGATTTAACCTTTGGCATAACTCAGATCTATCTCCATGTGAAACAGAGCAATTCATCCAAACTCCACATGTCCAGAGACTTGGATAAGTGGGATAGAAAGCTGAACCCTTTCCAATTTCAGCTTTAATGCTGTAAAAGATACAGCCTCTGCTTTGCAAAATAAAACCACTTTATTATTTCCACTTTTTTTTCTTGGTTTGGAAGAAGATTGCTACATTGCAACTGTTTAAAACCTCTGGCTGCTGACACTCACGGCACTTTATTGTTTAATGATGAACAACCATGATATTTTTGGGAACAGGACAATTGCACGTAACAGAGCAGGCTCTGTTGCCTGACATCTCTCTGCTGCAGTGGATTCAGGAGAATGCAATAAAGTCACCTCTGCAACAGACTAGTTTACTGAAAGAACTGAATTTGACATTTAAAAAATAAGCTGACATTCTCTTATACTGTAATACAGCATCTCTTAAATGTGGAGAGGAGTGGAAACAGCAACAGCAGAGGTAGAAATGCCGTTGGGATAACTAACTTGCTGAGTTTACACATGAACTGATATATTTAAAGGTAACTGAAAATAATTTTTGTTTAAACAACATAGCCAAGGGCTGATTAAACCAAATGACACAGAAAACAATAAAAGATTGCCTTTGATTTACCTCTCTTCATCTGGATGGGAGATGAATCACAGTTTATTTAAATATCCACTAAACATTTATATTCTGAAGATGTACGTGTAACCTTGCTGAAGTAGTTCTACCTCTGTGATGCTCTCTTTTAGTCTAATCATTCTGGTAATTTACCTGCAGGGAACTCTTATTTCACACTGGTTAAAAACATAACGTATATTTGCAAACTCTGACCATAGCAGAAAGCACTTCTGAAACACAGACCTTTCAATGTAAATGCCATGGAAAACGACTGATGTGATATGAGGCAAAATTATCAGAGCGTTATTGAAGATTGTGGTTTCTGGTTTCTCCTCCCCATACTGACCAACACAGTAGGTGGCATTATTAGTTTCTTTACCTCTTATTCTTTATCAGAGACATTAATATATTAGTTTAAAAGCAGCTCACCAGGGGAGTGTCTTTCCCTCCGACAATGCTGAGTCCAAGCCCTGACCGACCCTTGGATATCTCTATAGTCATCTCTTGCCCAGGAACAATAGGACATGTTGCTGGATCCACAGGCAACAGAGGTGGAAAGACACCTAAAAATGTGAAAAAGGAAAGAAATAAGTCACACTATCACATGAGAAGAAGAAAAAAAAAAAAGGAATCATATGAGAGCAACTAATTAAGCTCTCTTATCTTGCTCTTCATCTTTAGAAATCTAAACCAAACTTGACAATTACTCAGAATCACTTCTGAAATCTCTAAATTAGACCAGCTCCAAAGCTCTGGGAGTAACTACTCAGAGTAAATGTCTGGTAGGACACTGAATTCAGATACAACTTATACAATTCAGATCATGATGACAATGTGTATTCCATTCAGGGTAGATAAGGTCATGTCCAAGATTGCCTTTATTTCTGTCTTTATTTTAATTAAAAAGAGGAGCAAAAGCCCTCTGTACACAGAAGTCATGGAGAAGCATGCAAAGACTCTTCAAGCTCTCAAAAATGATAAAAATGAGAGAAAAGTACAAACATTTTATAAAATAAATTAAAATAGCACATTGGATGCTCAAAGTTAAAAAATCTCAGCAAAAGTTATCCACGCATACACACACAAATCTCCTGGATTAGGGTACTTAATTCACACAATAATATTGAAAAAATAGAAATTGGTTCATACTGCGGCTGGTGACTTCTGTGTCTGGAGGAAGATAAGTAGGTGCTGACACCAGGGGTATCTCCTGCAAGTTGACAGGTACTTTTGTTGAAGATTTAGATTGCTTGATCTGGTTGAGAACCTAAAATTGAAGCACAGCAAAAGCAAAACAGATCAGTTATCAAGCACAGAAATGCATATTATGCATTAGTTGTCAATCAGCATTAGTTGTCAATTAGTGTACCCTACTACATCTACTAAGTCAACAGAAGGGAAACGTCTGAGAAGCATAGGTGATGAACTGGAAACATTCACTTCGAAAATAAATAGCAAATCAGAAAGTCTGGATAACCGTGCTTCCAGCAACCTTAATGGTCGACAAAAATACACATACATTTTCTGGGAGCTGCTCTTCTGCTTCCGACTGATCCACCAACACTGCTTTGTCAGCTTTACATTTCACATCCTAAAAGGTCAAAAAAAAAGAAAGTGAGGTGTTCTGAAAATGTTATACTAGCTTAAATAAAATATCCTCCAAACCCAGAAATTACTGGTCTGGCTAAATACAGTGACATTTCATCACACAAGTGCATTTCTAGCACACAGATTTGAATTCCAAAGCTTAGGATTACTTAGATTTACTTAGAGACAAACTTAGAGTTACTTAGAACAGAACTGAGAATTACTAAAAATTAGTATGAAAACAGAAATTATCAGGAATTACTGAAAACATACAATTTAAGGAAGGAATTTTCTGGGAGGAGACTATCATATTTTGTTTATATAGTTCCTAAAAAATATGAAGTTATAAAGAAGATGAAAGGCCATTCTCCAGGGTGGCCAGGACAGCAATTCCCGTGCTATGTGGAAATGGACAGGTATTCACGTGTCTACCTTCTGGCACACGGGTATAGACCATACTGTGCCTACAGCTGGAAGGAGTTCAAAGTCATCTGCTCTCACCTCCTCCCTTCCTTTCGTGGTAGTCCTCAGCAGCACTGAGCGTGCTGCCCGCACTTCAAGTAACTGCTTAAAATGCATCACCCAGCCTCATTATACACATCTCAAACAATTGCACTTCAATCACGGGCTTCGCTTGTATCCTAATTTCTTTCCATACCTTTGCAATGCTCTAAAGATTATTTTTTTTGGACCTCTGCACCAAACTTAGGCCACTTTGATCATAGCCTTAGATTTAGTTATCTTATTTCATGTTAAAAAAAGCTGATAAACAGTCTAATTTTCAGAAAAGCTGAGTACCAACTTCAAAAGACAGAGATATTCTGCACCTCAGAAGAATTTCTAATTAAGATGACAATTCATACAAGAGAAAACATAAATCAAAACGTAGGTAACCAAGCTTGAAAATACTGGCCTTGTTTCCTGAAGTTTTATTACATTGAAACATGCCAAGCCCCACAGGCTTTTTTTTTCTGCATTTTTTTCTTGCTCTAAGCATACAACTCTAACTATTATCCAAATGGATAACAAGAAAATGAGATAAAGTGATCTCATTGTATTATCAGAAGTGTCAGGGGAGAAGTGGAAAGACTGCTTTGTCACCTTATGAGAGTGTTTTAATGAGCAATAAAAAAACTCATACTTCCCTTTTTCATTCGATATGTGCCTAAAACTTCAACCTGCACATCAAACAAGCATTGTACATCACCTTTAAAGCCCTTTAATCCTCTCTATGATGGAGGTGTCTGGATAAAATGAAAAGATTTGCAGCCCCTCAAACACTGAACTGTGCACTTGGCATTTGTCATATGCCTGAGACCCAGCTGGCTGAATTTAATTCAGTTCCCCCAAGTACATCCAGATGCATTTTTGTGAAGCTCCTCCTCTTTGACAATAACTCAAGGACATCTTTTCTGTCTGTATTAAAGCCAAATCATTGTTCCAAGTTCAAATCTTGTAGGCAAAGGGAATCCGTTCTCCCCTAACATCAGTTTAAGTATTTATCATGATTAACAAGAATAATATTAAATATCCACCTACAGGACAGCAAACTGCTAGGACATGAACGACGTGAGGTGTTTCAGAGCACATCCAATGACTTTTCAAGCCATTTTCACCTCTGTAAAGTTCCAAATTTTGAGTCTCTCCCAGAGCCCCCACCTATCAATTATTTTCCAGCAACAACTTGTAGAGGCCAGGACAGCAGCCATCCTCAGAAAACCCCAACCTGCCATCAGGACATCTCGACATGGCAGCTAATGAGCATGCAAGACTTTGCCTAACACTTGCGTTGGCTCCAGTCCAGAAACAAAGTTGTTTTCTTTCCCCCTCTTATCATCCGAGTCTACAGTGATGTCCATTATACAACTTCCTACTTTTTCAAGTGATGAAGCGACAACAAAAAGTATCTCGGGAGTGACTGACAAATTTATCAGCAACACAAAGTGACTGGAACTTTTTATTCCCGCTGTCATTGGTGAGCCGTCCTGTCTGTGCTTTGAGCTGCATGCACTTGCAGAAGATCTGCTGATAAGCACATACTTTTTATTTACTCAGTGAACATGATCTTACGTGTTGGCTTTCACATTCCTGATTTCTCCTGACATATGCCTGAGAAATTCAGTAACAATGGTGAAGCAACTCACTGTGGAAAACAAGGCATTATTTTATTTTGCCTCGGTCACTAAAAGATTGCCACAGAAATCTCTTCTCCTCAAAATAACAAGCTGCTGGATGTTGCACTGCAGTGTCGAAGCCTTAATGCCCGTATGACCCATAGCCACTGAAGGGACTGATTACAACCAAATTCCCTCAGCATTTAAAAAAAAATAAGACACACTTTTTAGAAATACTTGCCATGTGACTTTAAAATCTTGATCGAAAGCAATATCTGAGGTTCTAGCCTCTAGCATTTTTCATCTGAAAAATGCCTCTAGCATTTTTCATCTGTTTGTGCCTCCATTTTGAGGGCCGGCCCAACTGAAGCCACAAGGAACTGAACAGTTGGATCTGCAGGCATTCAAATACTTTCCTAACCCCACCTCCTAGTGCTTAACTTTTCAGTAGTCATTTATCTAATGGAAAAAAATCAGGAAGTTCCCTCTAAGCAAATAGTAACTGAACAGGGGCAGGGCTGTGCAGCAGCCAGAGGACAGATGCGTTCATTGCCTCCTGGAATTGCCACTGAGCTGGGACAGGTTGCCTCCCCTCTGTGGATAATCCTACGGGCCTGCTGGACACTGTGTTTGGAATTCCAAAGATAACTGGCAAATTGCAGCAGCTGGTTGCTGTTAGGTGCAAAATTTAAGTGGAAAAATAAGCTGGTACAGACAGTCAAAACAAAAAACTAAATAAAGTACTATGCTGATGCTCTCCACAAACATATCCCTTTTCTTCTCTTATTTTTCTGCTGTCCTATATAGGACCACTCTTACCACCGAAGCTTGATCGTTTCATTTCATTTTTATATTTCAGTCTAAAATACTGCAACTTCTATCCAGAGCTCAACGGTTCATTTCTTTCTTGATTCATCACATTTGACAAGATGCTGCCAATAAATTCTGTCCTCTGTTGTCCCAGTGGCGTCTTCCCTCCGTGCCTATCTTGGATTGCTGCATTTCTTCTTCCCATTTTTAGTTTTTGCATTAAATTCATGCTCCCTCTATTAGCTTCCAAAAAACTGCACAGCACGTATCCTATACCAAATTCATTCTTTACAACATATTTTGTATCTTTTTATCCACTTTTGTGCAGTTTTTCACATTACTTTGTAACCTTTTTTTTTGGCAATGTTGAGCAAGAGCAGCAATAAAATCAAGTGAATTATACCCATAAGTGAATACAAGAAGACTCTTGATTCATTTATGTTCCAGCCCATCAAGGGAGAACTCTGAACAAGGCAGGCAAATACGAATACAAATAATTAAACTTCTTTGTAACCCATTAGGAACACAAATCCATTTTACATGCTTGGTTAATTCTGATGCTTGAATACCACGTACTACTTCCTAATTCTTAGAGTTCCTGGACTCGTTAATTAAATATTTACTAGTTACAGGACATTATATATATTCAACTCATATTTGCAAAAACAAACAAACAAAAAGAACACCAAAAACCTGATGGAGCAGGAAGAAGAAATTAGGAAAACAAGTATCAGATTTCCTTCGTGGAGGCCTGCACACAAACCGCGCACACAGCAAATCTCACTGAACGCACTCCTCGAAAAAAGAGTGGACTGTTGGGCAAAAAGTTTGTCTCAGCAAATTTTATGTACCTCTAGGTTAGTCACTCTTCGGCATGTTTAGTAGTTTTCCATTTCAAACTTTTAATACCGAGTCCAAAACAAAGAGGTTAAAGCTGAACCCTGAAGGACTTTGATTTCCGATAACGCACGATCCTGACATACTAAAAATACTAAAAACCAAAAACCCTGTTTGTATCAACGAGAAGTTCAGTATTTATTACAGTGCATACTGACAGTAAGACATTAAACCAGAAGTTATGGGCTTGATGTAGAAATTACTGAAAGTAACTCTATAGCTATGTTATTCAGGAGGCAAGACTAGATTATGATAATAGTCATTTTGGCCTTAGGATTTATGAAGCTATGAATATAAAGAAGAAAATGATTTACAGACCATGCTTTTTTCTGAAGTTTGTCACACATGGATAGCAAGAGTAGAAACTGAATTCCCTAACTGAGAAAGCAATCAAGAGAGACAAAATGCTACGTAAAAACACTTAAACTCAGTATTTTACTAATTATACTGAGGTCTTAATTCATGAAAATCCGTGAAGAAAACTGTTATGTATGTAAAGCAAGAAGTTGGATTCTGCTCTTACGTGTTCTGGATATTATTTGACAAAAGTATGCTGTAATACACCAACCAACACACAGCTAAAAAGCAAACCAAGCCAAAGAGCTGGCATTTTCTAAGCTGTAATTGTTACTAAGCGATGCTGTAAGTCACTTACAGCTTTATTGGATTCCTCGTCAGTCAGACTTTTCATGACAACATCCAAGCTTGGGTCTTCTTCACTGCTTGCAGTTTCGGTGCCACCATGATCCTGGTAGAAAGGATTGATAACAGTTTTTAAACAGAGCTATAATCCCCCATAACAGCTAAAGAAAAAAAATAGACAATTTTACCTTTTCTTTTGTTTTTCTAAACAAGTAGCAGCATGAAAAAGTAAAAAGATCCACAATTAAAGCATCCTACTGTCAGGAGACAAATAAGCGATACAAGTTTTGAAAGACAGACCTCAGTCTCCAGCCAGCCCCAAGTACCAGGAGGTGGTCCAATACCATCAGGTAGCACTTTGGAGCAGATCTGGGTCAATTTTCAAAGCCAGACCAAACCACATCGAGTGTGAAAACCATTGAGTTCAGAGTAAGGAACCCCTGCCAGACTTCTGCAGAGGGGATGAGTTTCACACAAGCTCAAGACATTAAAAAGGAATCCAAGTTTTTCAGGTTGGTACCAGCGGGACTGAGGGCTCTGCCCTGGAGGAATCGCTGAAGCCAAAGTTCCCCTAGACGGAGCGTGTGGCCACCACGCTCCACAGGCTGAAGCCAGCACTGGAGCACCACCTCCAACCCCACCTGCAAATGGCACCTCAGGACTCAGTTACTTCTGCGCGTTACTGCGAGAATACTGCAAATAGCATTCAAATACAACGAATGGAGAAACAATTAATGAAGTTCGTGGACCAAAAGACATCAGTATTTTCACCAAGATGTGCTCCAGAACCACCTCCTACACGAGCTCTGGCCTACACAGCATCCAAGGTATAACGAGTTTCTCTCTTTCCGAAGAGGTTCCAAACAAAAATGGCCTTTACAACATAAAATAGCACCGTACTAGGTAGAAAAGCTTTTCTGATCAGGACTTTCTGCTACTTTCTCTATATAATAAGAAGCATATATTTAAGAAGCTTGTACTTGCAAGAAAAAATACTTATTCCCATACTGATAATAAAGTTTAGATAGAGAGGAAACGGTATCTTTTCACAAAAAAGTTGAGATAGAATTGAAAGTTTCAATTCTCACTAATTTGGCTACATGCAAAATGTAAGGTGGTAATTTTCCTTCCCTTTTTAAAACTGACCAGGTCCCGAATCTGATATTTTGGTCTATTATTTTGATTTACTTTATCTTCAAGTAGTTTCAGTACACTCAAGCCTTTGATCCAACTTTGGAGCTGCTCTCTCTTCCAATGCAAGATAAACTACATACAACAAATCAATTTTTAAGATCTGAATAAAAATTACTGATCAACTGTCATGAGACATTTTACCATAGAGTGCACGATCATGCAAATGTCTCGACCACGGCATGAGGAGTAAACCACTCTCCATCCTTACAAGGCTTACTCTGCTCAGGACCGCAGCAGAACGTGTCGCTCCCCCAGCTAGGCAGATTACGGTGGGGTGGCTTTCTGATCAACGCAACGTTTTGCAAACCGATCTTTTAGCACAATGAATCATTACTCTGCTTTTGGTGGGGTGCCCGCAGCATTGCACCACAACGCGGCCTTATCCTGTCTTGCAACTCCATGCAATGAAGCAAGACCTTGTTTCAAGGCATATTTGCTGTTTGTCATGCTCTGTATTAAAATGCCTTGATGAAGAGAGAAAGATGAGATGAAGATTAACACAACAGCATATGGTAACTATGGCTCCCTGGTATTCTGTTACTTTAGCTAGGCTATTTAATACGATCTGACAAGACTCACGTACAGTATTCGTATCGCAATGTTAAATATTTATTTGGTATTTCAAGATATAAAGCACAGTCCTTTTTTTTTAAGCACACAAATAGCTGACAAAGGAAAGCAACGTCAAGTTCTATACAACATCTTTTGGTTACATTTATTTTATGGAATAAAAAGGTACTAGACTAGAAGTAAAACCCAGCATTTACTTCTAAAACCAGACCCAATGTAAGTAAGAGCTTGCCAGTCCAGCACGAAACTCAACCCAAGAGGATCTACCTTGAAAGGCAAACATCGCCCATGAGACCAAGCTTTTTGGTTCCCACGTGCTGGTGAAGCCTAGTTACGGTCATTTGAGCACAGACCAGAATGTGACTAAACAAAGCTTAGTACGCCCCACAGACACAAATATTAAACAGAGCTGGGAACAACTGCAGGTAGTGAAGAGCCAACAAAATGCATCCAGCCCACCCAGGGTGGCCCAGCGCTGCGGGATTACAGCGATGCCTACTGAAATATCAGGAGTTCGATGCACCTGAATTCGTCAGTTCAAGGCAAGACCAAACCCCAACTGAATTATAAAATATCTTTTGCTTTACTAGCTCAAACAGAAGTAGAATTAAAAAGCAACAGCAAGGCTAACCACATGCTTTATCTAGAAAATGTAGTTACGCTGTATTGAGATGTCAAAGTGCTGCCAGCGTGGTGACACTGCGGGGACTCACAGTGCACAAGAGAGCAATCAGCCGACACTGGGGCTGAGACAGCAAGAAGAGTAAAGAACAACATTGGTAACGTTACCGGACTAAGGAAGGTTTTGCATTAGATTGCAAGCTACAACACCGTGTAAAAGAGCTCCCTGCTCAACCAGCTCTCATCTGCTCCTACAGGAAAAAATGACCAGAAACATGCGATACCACTGCTGGGGTAATGCAGGACGCGGTTGTGGCCAAGGCTCTCGGTGAAGCTGGGATTGCCTCACGATGCTCTTGTCATGGAGCCACGTACACAGCGACCTCTTTACCTTTGCTAGTTGCTGGCACCCCTACTTCATTTTTAGACATGCAAAGGATATTTTGGGGGAAGTGAAACTTAGAGAGAGTGAGCTTTTCTCTGAAAAATGTTTATTTTCGCTAGGAGGATATCCACATTCCAGGCAAAAGCCCACAACTACTCTAACCTGAAGGAAAAGGAGCAGGATAGGAGACAGCAAAGTTTGCATTCAGAGACTTTTTCTCCTCCTGTACAGCAATAACCACTTAATCTCTGTTATTAATGCCATGCCAGCCCTTTCAGTGACAAGAACAAAGAAAAGTGAAATACAACTATTAGGTCAAACTCCTACCCAATGCATTTCATGATTCGGGGTTCAATTACAGAAGGTGATTGAATTTATAATGAACTGCTAATGATGATCGCTCTAATTTAGCAACCCCAACATAAAAGCAAAACCAAAAAACCAACAACCCACAAACCTTACCTCAATAGAAGAGTGGGAGCTGGAAGGCAATGGGAAAGGAGTAACAGCCATCTGATTGACGGCGTCTTCATTTCTGCAAAACAAACAAACAATGTATTACACAGTCAACCACAACGACCCAACTTCTGGCCGTTAGGAAAACATTATCACCGGCAAAAGAGTCGCTTCTTATCAGCAGTCAGAGCTTAGGAAAGCACTTCATCTTCGCTTGTGTTTTCTGCGAGCAGATTACATCCCTTCCTGGGACCGCAGTAGTTTCATCTGGGAGATCTTGACATTACCTCCTTTGGAAATCTAATTTAATGTGGATTATCAGAGGATGCAGTTGGAGTTTATGGCCCCTACACATCAATAGATGTGTTAATACTTTGTTAGCCTCTTCTAATAACGTCTATACTTGTTAACTGCTTATTTAGACTTGTCTAACATTCACACTGTTGAACTATGAAACCTGCTTTTGATGAAATAGATTGCTTCTTCTTCTTCGTCCATATTTGCTAGTGGTATTTTGTAAAAAAAATCAATAAAAAACCTGGATGAATTTTTAGAAAAAGTAGGAGAAAAAAAAAAAAAAAAGATGCACACTGATTCCCTCTATGCACAAGTGCATTATTTTTCCAAAGATGCTTATCATGTATGGCATCTTTTATTCTGTCCTCCTTAAAACTCATTCTTAAGTCGACATTTGATTACTCTAACTTCCAAAAGCCTTTCTTATTAAAGAGCATTCTGTCTTGCTGATGTTTCTCCTCAAATGCCTTTTAAATTATTTGGCTCTTGAAATTAGCTCTGCATTTTTTTTTTGCCTCTGTAAAATTGCATCAAGTAAAATATGACTTCAGTGATATATATTTTTAAAGGCAAATATGAGGCATATAAAAAAAAAGACTCCAAAGTTTGCTTCAAAAGCTTTTCCAGCATGCCTTTTTATTTTTGGGTTGAATGCCTCTCACAGAACACAGAGGTAAGGAGCACGAGGCAAGCCCTATTTTGCCAAAGATTCAGTAACACCACACAGACTGCTTGCCAAAACAAGACAGAGGAGGAATCAGCAATCCTGCTGCTCTGCAGATACAACGCCTTTCATCTCGAGTTCTGACTTTTCAGGCAGCGCACCTTTGGGGTTTCATTTCTGGTCCTACCTTCCAGGTTACTGTAACACAAGCACAGCTTTTCCCTCTTACTTCTAGAATAAAATATTTGACCAGTACGTGCTGAAAAGCACTTCACGGAAATGCCTGAAAAAAGTCTCATTTTATCTCTTAAGAGTTAAATACCTGAAGCCGGTACGTTGATTGCCAAAAGACAACACCATAAATCAACAGCTCTCAGCTGAGCAGCGTGTGGGAAATTCATTCACAGGCTTTTGACATGACAAATCCTACAAACGTTGGCGAATTCATTTACTTATCTTCACCCAAACAGCCACACAATTCCAAGGACTTGGTTCTGTACCACTCATTTTTGTGCTGTCTCCCAGCCTCTCCGCCCGGCCCTGCTCGAAGCTTTGCAAGAGCGAGAAGCCCTGCTGCGAGCAGGAGCAGAGTGCCCTGTTACACAGAAACGCGCACAGAGGGCCCAGACAGAAAGAAATCCGAGGAATGCACGGAATCAAGAACGTGAATTTTATAATCATTTCCCGATTTTCAAGTTTGCTTTGCCCCATGAAGCACGTTAGGCAAGGCCATTTTTCCTCCTCTTATCTTCACGATGCACCGATTTAATCACGTTGCTGTTCTAACCTATACGAATGCATCACCAAATGTGAGGTGTCTGTGAAACCTAGCAATTTTGGCTTGACTGTACAAATTTTTGTGACAGTGTTTCACATGAAGCACAAACAGGGTGAAAACCAACCCTTGTGTAGCTTACAGTGCAGGCCATACCTTGCAATTCGGAGTAAACTTGGAAATAACAAGGTCTGTACAAACCTTTGTAGGAAATACCATTGCAAGAAGCGCTAGACATAAGCTACATGAACTGCATTACAAAGGGGTGTGTGTGTGTAATTAATTATACAAATCAGTTTCTATTTAGTATATGCACACAAAAACGTCCGTGTTTTTTTCCTCCCATCACCGGGATAACATTTTTAGGCGTTTTTAAATGGATGGGCAATTTTATTCCAAGCAGCAACAAAACGCCTTACACTCATTCTCCTGAAAAAAAAGCAATACTACTACTAATAAAAACAAGGTTACGAAATGCCTCAACTTGTAATCTCCCCCTGCTAGGGCTCGTGCATATTTAAATACTTTAATGCTGCTTCAAAAGAGAATGCTTCAAAGCAGAATCAAAGAGGGAACATATTTTAAAGTGTCAGATCTAATAATAAATTGCTCTTTCTGCTCTCCACTTCCGTAAGTGTCCTCAACTAAAACATGAATTTATTTACAACTAAAAGGAGCAATCATTTTCTTTTGATGCTGGAGCAGACAGCTTAGAAGCCTGAACATCATATTCAAATTACAGTAACTGCAAATGAACATCCAATTTATTTGCCAATAGCTGCTACAGAACCACCTCCGAGAAAGCTGTTCTCAGTTACCAGCGCTCGAGATTTTTCGGGGTTAACATGTCGGAGCCCCTCGCAGGCTTCGTACTCGCAGGGTCGAAGACATGCACGATGCAATCCGTAGGGCAGGGAGGCTCCATCGCTCCCCCTGCGCTATCTGCAGGAGGGATAAACAGCCACTGCTCTCGCTCCAGTGCCACCCGGGTTTGTGGAAGGCACCTCCTTGCCGAGCCTGCGTACCAGAGGGCTGTTTGTATCTCATCAGCTACACAGAAACTGAGCGGGAAAGGAGTTCCTCACTCCTCCCGCAAATACTTGTATTGCTTCTAACCTCTACGGATGAGTCTGAGTGAAAATGAGAATTGGATCTGGTTGGAGGTTCACGTGCCAACTGCTTGCACCAGCGTCGCTCAGCGCCGACGCAACAAGAAGGCGTCCTGTCCTCGTTGCAAGAGGTGACGGGAAGCAAGATCAAAGCATGCGTAAGTGGCAAAGACCCTTTAAAGTTTAGCAAAGCTTATATGCTTTCAGATTTATTTGATTAAATCGCCATATTTCACTACATTTTTCTTCCTTGCTAGTCCAAACAGACCCCTGGACACTCCCTGTCCTTCCTCACCGGCCGACGTGCAGAACTTGGGAAGTTTTGCTCCAACATCTGCACTGCTGGTGAAGGGGGAGATGCTGGGGCTTCAGCAAAGACAAACGGTGTTATTATTGACCAATGTTTAACTATGATAAACACTCGGCACATAAAAAACCTAGAGATCAATATGCAAATATAAACCTAAAGGTTTCATCCCACACAGCCGAAGGCAAGCCTGAAGGGAAGCTGGCGCTGTGCGGCTCCACAGCTGCCCCGGCCGCTGTGCTGCACTTATCAGGAGCAGTCTCTGGCACTTCGGAGGAATGTCACACACGGATGGAGCAGTCTGCAAAGCATTTCAGACAGTTATCTTTCTAAAGATGACAACCAGGAGCTACAGGCTGAAACTCAGGTTTCTTTATTTGCTCAGCCACGTCTTGTATCTGTAATTTTTGTATTCGGGTTCCCTGCCTTCCTCTGAGGACATTTGCTCTTGTCCGTTGCGACTAGTCACGCATCTCCCAGATTTGCCATGGTATAGCTCACTGCCACCTACTAAGGAAATACTCGGTGAGCATGCTGGATGAGATTCATCACCTGTCTAAAGCTGAGCATCTCACGTCCGAACTTCCTCTACAGTCAGTGAGGAAACAGGGCTATTCCAAACCCTGACCCACTCGAAAGTGCAATCATCCAAGCACTGCATGACCTGATTAAGGCTGGGAAGAACTCAGTTCCTCTCTGGAGGTTCCTGACAACTGCTCACTTATCACAGAGGTTCAGGTGACTTCTAGATGTCTCAACGAAGGGAGACAAACCTCTTGCCAAACCACCTGGAACTACAGAGTTTGTCAACACTAAAACTTCACAACAGCTCTGTAGGGGGTTGGGGATGCTCTTCAGGAGCACAAAGAATTCCAAGGATCAGGGCAGAAATCAGTAACTTGTATGCAGTTGCATGACACCTTACTTGGAAGAGATCTGGAGAGCAAGCGAGTGAATGTTGTTTGCCCCGTAACCTCGGGCTTCCCTCTGGCTGTAGCAGCTGGGTGCACGAACTCCTGCAGGTTATTGAACACCTGGAGTGTTCGCATCCGACTTGTTCAAGGAAAAATGATATCAGTCCAGGATCTCGTATTTTCTCATCTCTGTTTTCATCCAGAAACTCCTTGGGAGAAAACGAGCTGCAGGAGAGTTGAATGCTGAAAAGACACACTGAGTGTTTCCTTCAGATAGGTCAAGGCAAGACCTTTCTATTGTGCATCACCTGGAAAAGATCTTTCCCACTAGAAAGAAGAGCAGTCTTATTCTCCATTTCCTCTCCATCCACTCTTAGCTAGGTGAGATCCAAATGCACACTGCTATTTTAAATGAATAACTCCTCGTCTTAACTGGTTAGGTGATGAAAGGTTTGAAAGAGACTGAACCACTTAACTTCCTCAGCTGTGTACTCGTTCACATCTGCGTACAACAGCAAGGAGGAAAAGGTTATGAAAAACCACAGGATAAGTTCAAACTTGCACACGCGACATCCGACAGCTTCTTTGAGTTTTCCAAAACAGAAGAACCGAAACAATCAAAGCAAGTAAAAACCAAGTTTATGCTATTAAAATATGAGCAAATATGTAATCTAGGAAAATGAAAGTAAACATGATTTCTAAAGGATGAAAATGCCTAGAGTGACTGGTGTACAGTACACAACGGTACCTACAGAGCTCTGAAAGAGCAAAGATTCGGTGACAAAGGTGCAGCAATGGTGAGCGTTAAACAGTACCGAGAACGGGCCAGCCCCGTCGCTGCCCTCGCGTTACCAGTCCTCAGAGCCAGCAGAGATCCCTCTCCCTAGCACGTCACCATAAATAACAAGAGATTCGTCTTCACAATTACCCCCAGAAAGGGAAGGAGTGGTAAGCTGACAGATTTGTGGGCTTCCCCGAGAAGCTGCAATCCCATCATCAGAAAGCGAGGGTCACGGGACAAATGCTGGCGGTGTGGGAAAATGACTCTGGACCGTCAACAGATGCTACTTGAACAGGCAAAACCCTACAGTACTGTGTCCTTACAGCGGTTTTCGTATTTTATTGCAGCATAAAACAATTTTAAGGAAAAAAAGGTATACCAAATGAATCAAAGAACTAAGCACTACAGGAGGAGGGTTTGAAATCAGCGGCATTCACCTGGATTCAAGCCTTCAAACTATACTTGATCTGCTTATTATACCAACACTGGAGCACCAAAACAGATTAAAGGCAGTTAATTGAGCATGGACAAAACACTGAATGTGCTGAATCATACAGCTCTCCCTGTGTAAGAGCATTCTGCTATAAACTGGATTTCCTGCTACAAATGTAAAACCCAAGCGTCTTATTTTGCATCTTAAAAGAACGAACATTTAATGCGTGAACCACAAATACAATTGACAAAACCCATTCTATTTTGGGAACTAGGGCATAAAGATTCCTTCAAGAAACAAGTCTCTCTGTCAGATTACTGCAGCCTGTACTAGCCATCGTAGCTTGGAAGTAGTGCCTGTAAGCCTAGGAGGTCAGGGAAAATGCTGCCGGGCACTGGTCGGAGGAAGGACGTGGAGCGAGCCATTTCGTCTCGCGAAGACCGTGCTGTGCTTGGGTGATTGGTTTGTCCGCTTAACCGTGTAAGCAGGTTAAAGGTTTCAAATCTCTTACTGTAGAAAGCCACAAAGCACAAAATGCACTGAAACTGAAATAAAAACAAGTGACACTACAACTGCAAATCTTTTGGGTGCTGTTACAAGCTTATGTGATTAATGAGAGCACTGGGAAATGGTGCTGTGTTAAGACCTATATTTTGGAAACCGGCCAAGATCAACTCTTTTAAATAATCATTGTCAATTTAGTCGAGGAAAAGATGCTCACGAAGCAGAGCAAGAAACCTTCAGATACGAGGGGACCGTGATTCTCACGGCATTTACTGCACTGCCGCATCAGCAAAAATTTCAGGAAAGTGTGGGAATGAAATCATAACACTATCAGGGCATTAAAAAAAGAGCAGATATTTATAGTGCAGATCATCAGTTAGGATTTTACTAAAAAGTAAAACAGACTGAGGAGGACACTTATTTTCTGTTCCACCCCCCAAAGTAAATTCACAAAACACCAAGTTATTTAATGACCCATATTACACATCTCACAGAAACTCTTTCTTGTGGCCAGGAATTCCCGGGCTTCTTTTCTAACTGATTAAAGACTTTATGGAAACATCCCCCTGCCCTGCACGTGAACCAAAACACCAGGAATAGGAAAACCTTGATGTAGTTTCCTGCTTCAAAGCAAAGCAGCAGCATGCTTATCACCGGGCACCCTTCATTGGAGAAAATAAGGCCCCAGGACATCAAAGAGGACACTTCTTAGTAACAGAGTCCAAGAGTCCCACCAGCTTTGTTTTTATGTCCTAGATCAGCTCAGGCACACACAGAGGAACGTTTCAGGCTGCAGAATAATGAGTTTCTGGGAAACCATAACCTACTTTCCCCACGTGCTCCAGGATGCACTTTAACTATGCCACGCTATCGGCCTTCTGCCTGCACAAGGAGGTTGCATCAGTAACAGTGCTCAGGAGGAGGGAGGTATTTCTGTTGTAACTGGCTCTTCTGCTTCTTCAGGGCATCGCAGACGCAGCGGTACCCTGCTCCTTCCACGCCGGGGAGCCGAGAGGAACTATGTGAGATCAGGCAAGCAGCAAACCTACCAGGAGAGCTCTCAGGCTGCTACGCTCAGCGCTCTGTTCTCGGCTGGAAGAGCTATTGCACGTGCACACAGTGCAATGGATGGAGATTCACGATGCCCGTAACTTCATGTTTAGTAGAGCTGGCACCACAATGCATTAAGCAGTGCCATTTCAGTACCTCCCTCTTATATTATGGTTTTAAAATAGCTGATAAAGCAAGCGAAAACTTTTCCTACTAAACTGCACTGTGGACAAGACTTCTGGGATTGGCACAGCCTTTTGGTTCATGCATTCAATCACATCCACTGATTCTGAGGTCTAAAGCGTAGGAACTGAAGAATGGGCTCATGGAATATATGTTGCATGGGAAAATGACTCTAATTTCTCCTTTAAGAGACAGCCTAAACTGGCTTTGGTAAAATTTTAAAACACCCTCTTACAAAAAGCAGTTGATCTCAAAAAAAAAGAGAACATTTGTTTTTTTACAGCATTACAGACAGTGCCCTAGTTGCTGATAATGTTTTCTTGGTGGGAGAATTTCTTTTGTTTGCGGTTTGAACGGCTGCTTGGATCAAGAGAACAGACGTGTCAGCTGTCAGCGCACTCCAGTGCACGGCAGAGAGCAGGGACGAGATGCGATCTCTTTGGAAGCGCAAAGACAAGCTCATAACCTAAACAGCAGCATACAAACCAAGCTTTTTGTTTTTCAGCCCTAGAGGGAGCGACAAGAATCCTCCAGTGGTATTTCCAGTATCTACAAATTATGATCATCATGACAATTTTTTGCCTTGAAATCCACTTCTACACAGATAACCTGAAAAATGGGAAATACAGGTAAGAACTCACACGGCGTTTATTCCTTCCCATCCCCATGGAGACTCGAGCTAACAAGCACACACTGTTACAGCCCCGCGGAGTCTGGCCCTCGGCAGCCAGCTGTGGTGCTCGGGGCAGCAGGGCGGGCTCGCCAGAAGCCCATGCTCTCAGTGCTGCCTGACAGCACTGAACTGAGCCCTGGGTTTTGGTTTCATACTTTCTGCTTCTGCCTCTGGAGCTTCCATACCAGGCACATTTTCCACATGCAATTAAGTAATGGTGAGTGAGTTGTCGTACATGACATTTAATTTTCAATAGCTGGGAAAAGTAACACGGGAGCTGCAGGCAAGACCATTAATCTCCTCCAGATCCTGCGTGCTGCCAAGTATAGCAACTCATTCTTCACAGAGCTAATGCTGCTCTTCCATCATTCCTGGGTGTGCTGTACCAGACAGAGCCACGCGAGTAAATGTACACATTTATATGCATTCACCCCCAGATTATGACATTGCTCACAGGTAAGCTGAGTATGAGCAAAGGATATAAAACAGTATCAAGCGTGATGTATACGCTGGTCAGAAGACCACATTAATAAACTGGCATGGTTGTAAGTGCCAAGTCACAGCAGGAACAGTGGCGTCTCTGAAGTTCCCACAAATTAGTGGATATATGAATTCTGGGAAAGGGGCAGCTTCTTCCCAACCCCCTGCCAAGGGTCGTAACAGTAACATCTCCTGAGCTACAGCGAATGAATTGAGGTATGATTAAAAATTTTCATACGTGGAGTAAAAGAAAAGAGGCCCACATGTAATTTTTATGCAGATGAAAGATTGAAAATGTTTTAGCATATTCCCTGCTACATAAGCCATCCCAGTGCTCCTTGCCCAAATCAGCTTTCCCCTCTGTACAAATAATAAGCCCCATTTCAGCTTTTAAATCCCTTTTGGAGGCCCATGCAAAGCCATCCTTCCCATGTTCAAGCCACAGCTGCTCCACATATTCCATCCTGCTCCCCTCCAGCTCCCAGCCTCTGCCCCATTTTCACTCCCTTCTGAAAGCCCGGCTGAAGCAAGCTGCCCACCCGTCTTTGGGCTGACAGAACCAACCCAAAGCACTTCAGGAAGCTGGAGGGGGAAAGGCCTTATCAGTCAGGGTCATCGCAAGCCTGAGAGGGGCAGCTCAAGTCTTCAGCAGGTACCACAAAATAGGCAAATGAATTTATACATATATATGCATATATATGTATATTTAAACATTAAGAAGAGCTCTTGAGCAGTCCTGAGATGAATAGTCAAGGAAAAAGATTATTTCACTCCACAAAGAACTGAATAAGTTCATCATTTTCAGAACAGGCTAAATGTGCAAATTGCAGACGTAAATATGTAACAGAATAGGCAAAATTATGAACGTTCTGACGAGAACTGTTCTTACCGTATGAAAACTAGCTTGACCTTTGATGGGGCGGTCTTAATTATTGCTGAAGCATTCTGATGACTTCTCCCATATAATATCTGATTGTTTATCTGGTAAAACAAAAAAGAGATTTTCATTTAAATGAAGTTCAAAATGAAGTATGCATTGTTCTAATTCACACCACCAGGAGTTCCATAGTGTGCTGACTCCTCATATAAATAAAAACCGACATATACAATAAAACCGACAGCAAAGGAGATGAGCCAGAGAAGGCAATGCCAGGACATACCACATTACTTTGCCTGTGTAGGATCAAACACTTAATCACAGCAAGAAACACCAGGTACTACTTTGGACATGTTTTCTGAGTGCAAGGCAATCCTGTAGTTTTCAGAGGGAAACAGCACGGCTTCCATGCAGTATGTGCTCCAGGAATTTTCCGTCTGGAGGTACCAGAAGTCCTTTCCCAGTTAGAGGAAAATACGATGCCTGATGCCTCCCGGTGCCACACTCAGTGAGCGGGACCTTATCAAGCACAACAGGACCTCTGAGATCAGTAGAGTACCTACTCGCAGGCTAACCAAATGCATACTCAGTAACCTATCACAAAAATAACCCGCAAGGTAAAATTTAAAGCATTTCACAGGCAGGTCTGGTGTTTAACACCCTGCTGCATCTCAGTGAGTGCAATATTCTGGGCTTCAGGGCCCTTTTACTGCCCCTGCCTCAGAGGTACCCCAAGGGGATGCTCGCTTTTCAGCTCAGGCTTGCACAAGCTACAACCACGACGATCACACGCAGTACGTAAGGCAGACAGGCATACCACAACAATTCAAACAAAGGGAAAGCTGAGTACCATGGCAAAAAGAAGATTATGTCAAGGAGATTGACAAAACCCTTGAGCAGTCTATTAGCCATACCCTGATGATTTTCAGGTTTAAAACTCTTGGACTTGAAGAGTTTAAAACTCTGATCCAGAGACCCAGAAAGGTGGTGGTGAAGGAAAACATCCTCCCGTGACAGCAGGGAGCGGGACTACCAGGTCTGTCTTCAGCGTTGACTATTCCAACCACAATAAACATCAAGAAAACAATGATCTGTGGAAGAGCAATTATTTACCCGCACCCACGGACACCTCTGCCTGCTCTGGCATTTGCTACCAAAGCCAAGGCAAAGCAAAACTTTGAATAAAAAGAAACCAAAAGGAATGGCATTTGGAGCTGAGATGGTAGTTCACGTTCACAGTTCTGCTTGCACAGTGTCCTGGCATTTAAGCGAGCATCAGATGCCTCCAAGCTTCCCAACAGCTTGGTCCTCAGTTAAGTAAGCAAGACAAGCACAAGAATAAAAACGCCAACACTTGATTATTCATGAGGGTGGACACGCAGACAGTTTACCTACCCGTTTGCCCGCTGTAAGCAGGCAGAACCAAGAGAGGTGCATGAGAGCTTGGGCTGGCATGAAGCAGTCGGTGCTGAGGCCGCAGCATCGAACCCTTCAAGAGGCCTTCCTGAGGCGCTGCTTGGGCCTGGAGGCTGCAAAGACCGGGCAGGGGCAGCATCCCTGGCCTCGCTCCAATCATCAAGGGCATATTTAACACCTGGTGCCAGAACTGAATACCTGCTCGCATTCTGCTTCAAGCCGGACGTACAATTTCAGTAGGTTTGTTGATTTAATTTCTCTAGGTTCAAAAATAACTTGTTCACTGGGGGTACTGGATGCCTTACAAATTGTTTGGATTTAGTTAAATTACCATCAATTTTTCTAAACAGCAGACTTAGATGAAAATTTATAGTCTTTGTCCTGGCTAAATTAATCCTCTTCAGTAGATGGATCAAATAGCCCCAAATTTAATTAACTCTGAGCTAGGTCTGTAAGTTATAATTATTTAATTGTACCAAAATGAATGGGTAATCAAAGTAATATATCTCTACCATTTTGGAGTGTCCCACATAGTTATTACAGCCAGCATTATTATTTTTTTTAAAAAAGGTTACTTTCTTTTGCAAAGTAAATTAATGTTCCTTTGGCTTCAGATACCACAGTGATGAGCAAAGCACGAAAACCCACTTACATAAACCAAGAAAGTACATTTAGGATTTCGTAAGCAACGCCATTTTAAATCTTTCAGGTTAAATGAAGGAATATGTCGGATAAAACACACAGTACTCCAGGAGTCTAAACTCATAAATCCGCGCCTTACTTCTCTTGTTAAAGATTAGAAAAGCAAAACAAAGCTTTGACCAAACAAAAGAAACGAAGGGACCTAAGCCAGCCTCAACTCTTCTTTGAGTGCCTCTTTGTAAAACAGGAGAGCAGAAAGGAAGCTAAGAGCCAGGTGTGAGGTCAGGTCAGCACACTTAAGTCGGATCCTTGATACAACTCAGCGCTGCCTTGTGGCAGATTTTATCACCTAAGGCCAAACTTATCGTTGGCTTTGCATACAAAAGTTTAGTTTTACAGTTTTACACACTGAAGTATCAGAAAGTATAAACTCAATGAAATCCAAATTCCTAAATTAAGAGAAAAACACTAAAAAGGATTGTTTGTTTCTCAAACTTTAATTTGCAGAAGAAAAACGTTAAATTTGGGTAATTTCCAAAAGAGCACTTTTAAACAATGGGGGAATAATGCAAATCCATACAATTAGTATAACCTGATTGTTATGAAAATCGAGTCAAATGTTATCCCAAAGAAGTGGCACAGCTTCCTATAATTATGTTTTGTAACAATGCGCAACGTTTCTTCTAATCTCAGGAATTGTAACGTTTTGAGATTTAACCGGATTCTCTGAAACAACAGCAAAAGTTTCCAAAAGTTTTTGCCCAAACTGCATAAACTAAAACCCCACAAAAGGCACCAAAGCCCAAAGTAATAAGGAATAGGAAAACAGAGGTAAGATAAATAGTTCATTTGAACGCAAATTGTTCTTTCCTGCCCCAGTTTCTCACCCAGCACACACTCAAACGTTGCCTCATCTGGATGGACAGAACGACGGCGTAAGGACAGCCTCCTGCCCTGCTGCCCCGGTGGCTCTGCCTCAGCCCCGGCTGCCTCCCGCGGGGGAAGAGACGGGAGCAGGCAGAGCTGCAGGCGGGTGCTGCCCTCAGGAACACCACGCTTTCAGATCACAGCTTCAGGAAATACCTCCTGGCACTAACCTTAACTGATAACCTGTATACAAAGTACACGAAAAATGAGTATTATGCTGGAAGTAGGGATTCAAAACAAATATCACTACTAGAATTAATCACTTAAGATGATTTTTTTTTTCACGTGGAAACCCTTCTTTCTATGCTCAAGTCATTGCTGTGCTGGAGGGATAATGCTTCTTGCCTAATCCAGAGTCACAATCTTGGAAGGGGACAAAACCAATAATCCCCCAACAAGAACTGAGAGCAAAGCCCTAATTCCCCCGGTTCAAGACAGACGTGACGTGATTTTGGCTGAGTCGTTCATTTACTTGGGCAAAATACTGACTTATCTGGTATGTTATTATAGCATCACTTGTATTTCCCTAAGAGTCTCGAACAAAATCCCAGTAAAGCCACATTTAGCACGAAAGCCCCCAGCACTGGGGTAGCACAAACACAGCAGGAGCACAAACTGCCTCTCGCTGCCCAAGAGGGACGTCGGGTAACTCGCACGCTGCTGCTGGACTGCGAAGGCTCTCTCGGTCCTTCAAGAAGTGCTGTGGCCTCCTCATGCAAAAAAAAAAAACAAACAAACAACACCATAAGAGCAGCTCTTTTCTATCTCCTACCACACTTCCAGCGAGGCAACCAGGGGCAGCCGGCTGAAAATCCCAGTGTGGGTAACGCAGCCCAGCAGGGCTCTGTACAGCTCGCTCCATTAATAGACCAGTCGGCTCCCTTACAGAACTTCAACGACGATAATAATGATAGAGGGATTAGTCAGCGTGCACAAAACGTACCAGAAGGACAGAGCCACGCAGCGCTCAGGAGCAGCGGGGCCGAGCAGCGCAGGTCCAGCACCACGGGGCCGTGCCACGGGCCATGCTGGGCACCGTCAGCGGCAGGACGGAGCCCGAAGTAATAAGACACGAAGCAGTGCAGACACCTGCACTAGAACAGCACGACTGCCAGGCAGGAACACCACAGATGGCTTCTTTACTTGGAAACAGAACAGAAAAGCAGAGCTTGTGCCACGGTAAAAATGCATCCTTCTGTGCAGGGACCAAATTCTGCCCCAAATACTTTTCCTCCATGTAGGCTATGAGAGTAGGATGAAAGGACCTTCTCCTTCCAATGGCTGCTCTCCCCAGCCACTTATCCATCCAAAACACATCACAGAAGACTTATTAAAAAATAAAAAAAGGGAGATCATGTACCTTTTTTTTTAAAAAAAATATTTTGACCTGCATTTCACCCAATATGTAGGCCGGACTGACTTTGAAAATGAGGCAGGATCATGCCCCTGAAAGACCAAGCTTGCTTGGAGAGGCTAAAAGTGAGATAATATTTCTTTAGTTCAGTGACAGAGGATTTCATGAATAAGAAGAGGCGGTTTGGCAGCATCCCATAACCTTCAGCTAAGTTCAATCAAACTCCAGTTCAAAAGAACAAACCGAGAGATAAGATCCATACACAGGTACCTGTTAACCTTCCCCCAGCAGCCCAGAGAAACAACCTGCACGTGCTGCAGCAGCGTCTGCTGCTTTCACGGAGCAACACCGGCCAACAGGAGTCACTCTGGAAGCTTCCTAAGATGTGAAGGAACTCCCTTCCTGATACATTCACATATTCAAAGCTGACAAGCAATTGAAGTTGCAGATGCAAACATGTTTAAAACATTGAGTGAGAAGAGAACTGAGGTCTATCTGCTGACAAACAGATGAGAACACCAAGGAAAATGGCTTCAAATGCTTATGAAGTGGTTGCAAATTCCAATAGCTTTTTTTTATTAGTGGGCAACGAGCAGCAGCTCAGCCTGCAGGCAGAGCGATGGAAACCTCACCTGCAGGGCAGCACCACCCAAAGGACCAGGGGTTGATTCCTCAGTACCAGACTGTCCGGGGCCCTGAACCAGGTGAGGGTCCCGCGGGGGACACAAGCACTTCTGTACTAACAGTCTAATTTTAAGCCTTTAAGCAGAAAAATAAGCAACCAATCTGGTTCCTGTCGCTTGCTAACTTCTGAACGCTTTAGGTGTGCTGTTAGTGCTCCTCCAGCAGCCTTTGGTGTTCTGACTGCCTCCGCAAGTGAAGCCAGCTGGCTGCCCCGACCCCTGCACGGCTGGCAGGGAAGAAGCACGAAGTCATATTCCTACCTCCGTGACCTGCACGTTTCTCGGCTGTGAGGATTCCTAACGGTTACTGAAATGGATTCCAAACCTCCTGCTTACTGAACAAACCTGCCCGTGTAAACGCCCATTAGTTCCATCCCGATGCTGCTCACATAGAACGCTGAAACGCTTTTAAAAGGCAAAAAAACAGAGCTCTGAATAATTGACCGCCGGTGTGAACATAAGACATCTGTACATGAGTAATACACAACCCGCTCCTTTGTAACACAGGATGTTTTGACACGGGATACATGCTCACTGGGGACCGGAATGAGATCACCACATCCTTTCCGAAGTGCTCACACTTCTGCCCGCCAGTGACACACCTTTCATTTGACTGCAAAGGTAAACACGGGAGGTCGTTACTGAAAGCCCTTTGAACTTGGTTTATTTGAAATACTGCATTTTTGAGATAGCAAACATCAAATTTCTTCCACCAAAGGAAAAAAACCATTTTATCTCCGACTTGACAGGGAGAGGAATCAGGGCAACGCAGCATTTTTGAAACTGCTGCTCCTAACATAGTGCATGCACGTAAATCCCAAGCCTTGAGATACACGTGATTAATCACAGGTGGTACATCCTTCACGTACAGCGATGCTTAACGTTAGATCAAACAATCCCCACAAGGAATTACTCATGAGATACAAGAAAACCTCTGTGAATCCCTCTTTGTTGGGAAGCAAACCAATACAAAAGGTTCTTTCAAGTTTCTCTCTAACTACCTGGCCTATAACATACAGAAAACCAGACACAAGTCCTTTCAACCGGTACACGCCGATACTCAACAATTTAATTCTTTTTCTACCATTAGAATCTGGTGCCAGGGGAAGGAAAGAAATTTGGAAGGGAAAAGTCATTTACCTACACGACTTCAGCAAGGTACAGACCTTCATGCCGTTTATCACACTTAAGAAGAAAATAATAAGCTTCAGATGGTGCTGTTATTCTAGCAAAACAAACCTTTCTCGTAGCACGTGTATTGAAAACCTGTAATTATAGAACTGTTAGACAATGACAAATGCTTAGAAAATTCTGAGTACTCCCAAGGTATCCCCAGGCAGTCAAATTGCTTTTTCTCAAGTCAAGAAACATGAGAAAATAGTTGGTTCTCTGAAGCCACGGCGAGTTGCTGAAAGATCAAAAATCACCACCCACGGAGAGCAGTAGGTCGCTGTATACCTGCTCCTCTGTGAAAGCTTCTTTCTAAAGGAAAGATCCCCAGGGACGGCTGATTTTTTTAAACTGCTGAAGCAATCATGACATGGGGAACCGCTGCAGGTACTGCAGGAAAGTGGCATTTTGCAGCAGCCAAAAATCAGATGAAGTGCAGGAAACGTGTGTTTGCTATCCGAAGGTGAAGCAAGGGGAAAGCAGAAAAAGAGAAGACAAAATACTCTGCTTGCTGATGAGCTCTTTTCCCTTGTCGGTGAACTTGTGCCAGACACGACTAAAGAAAATAAGTATTTTAAGTTACAGTGAATCAAAACAGATTACAGCATGAGCTTTTATTTTCAGGATGGGGGATATCCCTGTCATCTGGAAAAACACATATGGCAACTTTGAGGGGGTTTAGCTTTATTTCTTTTTTAATGTAAGGTGTGAATTTCCCTGCAAAACCGCATACGGGCTACAAGGACAGATTTACTATTCCCTTCCTGCCTTTCAACAGTCCCTCCCTGAGCATAGCTTGTGAACATGCTGAGAGCACAGACCTCACTGACAAGACATTACTTTTCACAGGCCGATGATTTTGGTTTCACTGAAAACACGCTTACCTGCCAAAGGGCAAGTTCTCAGTTGGCATAAATCAGTGCAGTTCCTTGCCTCCGTCACCCAATTCCACTTGAGGGCTTTATTTAAGGTTCAGATGATCGCCTCCCATATGCCTCTCCCTCTCTCCATATGATCCTTGTTTAGCAGTTAGGGAAGACACTTACCTCCAGAAGCTCATCGCCAATATGCATCCTCCCATCTCGTCCCGCAGGTCCGTCTGGATTGATCCCAACCACAAAGATGCTCATACGAGATCGGTCCTTGTTGCCAGCAAGGCTCAGTCCAAGCCCATTTTTGTCTTTCTCAAGCTCAATAATGTGCAACTCTCCCGGTAGATCTGCATATCTTTGCCTGATTTTTTCTGCAACGATCAAGAAACATCAAATAAGTGGTGATACAAGATAACAAACATGCAGATGCTCACGGACACACACGAACGTGCTACAGATAGATGATACAAAGTCATCTATACTTTATTAATAGAGGTCTTTCCAGCAGAGAATCTGAGATGACGTGTGTTGTACCCAACCCATGCGTTCCCTCCACTCGCTTTCCGAACAGCTAACACCCAAGGACAGATAGGACACTGCTCTTGGTGATGCATCTTTACCCTGGGCATCTCTGGAGCGCTGCACGCCACCCGCCTGCCCCTGTAGCACGAGCAGAACAAAATGCATCAGCTGCAAGTTCTGCTCACATGAGACCGGCGTTATTTTAATTGCTTATGAAAGAGACTGGTTCTAACACAGAAATGTTTTGAAAAGAGGGTAAACAAGGGAATTCTAGAGGTACCCCAATCTTACCTTACAAAAACTACCGATTTCGGGAAGCCCTCATAACGTCGGAGCTGGTTAACTACCCGCTGTAGGAAACTGAGAAGCTTGTGTTACAAACCTACTGCGCGTTCACATCTCGAGATGAAATCCTTTCTTTTGCTTCTTTCTGGTGCTCCAGGAGCACAGTTATGATGCTCTGCTTAGCCTTACGTGCTACTGTGCAGATGATTACTCAAAGCAGATGTCAGTGACAACGCAGGCGAATGATTACGGCTTTAAACGCAGCTTCGCTTGACGTTAGGGCCGTTACTCGTCTTTTTGTCTACATTTCAAGCATTTCTGTGACAGAATGCAATATACTCACGAAGTTATCTGGAGCACATTGCACATCAGTGGAACAGAGCACGCTGACAGTTTAATCTCACTGTCTTTTCACCACCGGCATACGGACATCTGTAACTTTGGCTTGCAGGGGTCACATGCAGCAAGGGTGGTTTTTTTCTCTCTGTTTGTCCTCTGGTTTTTACAGCCAGCCCTGTACCACCAGCCGCATCCACCATTACAGCTGGGCCACGCGTTAAAAAAAGCAGCTCGCGGTGTTTTGCTGTGCCTGGGTATCACCTTCAGTGCAGAGCCCAAGGTGAAAGGAACTGCTGCATTATGCATTAAGAAGAGCGAGAGGAGATATTATATGCTCTGCCATAGCCCTGAGTCAGCAGCAGCTAGATCAATATTAGCTATTACCATTCCACCACGGGAAGTGTATTTCGATAGCACGATTTAAACCACCGTAGTGTGTTTCCATGACAACAAAGAAGAGGGGAAAGGAGCTGGGGAAGGTGAGAAGGAAAGCACCAAAAAGTGAATCAAAAGGGCTGCAAGGGCTGGACGAAGCAGAGGCGTGCGTCGGGCTGCCCACGCGCAGGCTGCCAGGGTGACCACGCCAGCCCTGGCCCTTTTCCAAGGTCCTTCTCCGAGGTCCTTCTCCTCCAGCCCCCTCCTCAGGCCTGGCAGCTCCTCACAATTTGGCAGGGACACCCAAGCAGCCTTCATCTCCATCCCCAGAGGCACCCAAGGGCGAAACCCGCACTCAGGGCAGCAGCCAGCTCTCCCCTCGCTGTATTTCCAGGCTCATGTTTTCCTGCCTTGCCCCAAACCCCTGGTGGGCTGGAGCCTGAGCCTAAAAGCCTGGCAGGGTTGTATTAAGGGTTAGATGCTTTCCCCGGAGAGCTGAGCTTGTAAAGCCCTGCAGAGGTCTGCACAAACTCAGGATATCATGACAAATTAGAAACCTTGCTCGTTACTATCAATTACATGCCAAAAGTTCACCTAAGTGCATTAAATGGCAACCCGCGTAGCTGCGCAGCTCTGTAATATATTTCCTAACTAACGGGGTCAAAAAGTAATTAGCGGTGTGATTTGCTACTTGGATTTGGAAAGCGTAATTTTTCTGCTTGGTATGCGGGATGCCTCCTGCCAAAAAGCAGCAAGTGAGGAAGGTCCTGAAAGCGTTGCTCCTGGAGGTACAGCAGGCACGAGCAGCACCGCAGCTGCGCGCGTTTCATACGGCACCGAGGTTTAATGTTCTTTTTTTTCCCATGAAATGAAGTCCAGGCTTGAAGACCACCAGGACCACCGTTTTCTGCCTAGCATGACCTGACAGCAAACCGAACCTGTTAGAGCGCATCAGAAAAAGGAGAACACGCACGCTTCAGCGCCGTGCAGATGAGGCAGCACATCTTTAGGGACTGCTTCAAGAGACGCTTCTCGTTTGTCGGTAAAACTCCCTGAAATTGCCCCACACGATCCGGGAGCAGCGTGGTGTTAGCTGTTCACAAGTACACGTGTGTTCCTCTTCCACCTTGGGCTGCATCTAAGACGAAGTGTTAGCCCTCCAAAAATTGCCAGGTGGGGCCGGGGTGCAACCCAGCCTTGCTTTATTTATTTATTTTTTTAAGGGATGCCCCACTGTGTGTTTTTGTTTGGAAAATCCATACTTAGAGGGAAACCTGCACAAAGCCCTTCATTAAACCAGCACATTAATTTACAAAGCAATTACTTGGAACAGCCGAGGTGAGGAATGGGGACAGGGTGGGAGCGTGGGGATGCTGCGAGCGCGCCTGTTCCAGCGGGGCAGGAGGGCACCGCCAGCGCGTGTGGCAGCAGGAGCCGCGGACATGTTCACGCACTGAGGGACAAGAGGAGACCGCCCTACCCTTAAAACCAGGGCTCCCCTAGCCGGCACGCTGTCTCCTCCAGGAGCAGCAGAAGGTTGTGGCTGGCACAAGCGCCACCTCCCACAGCCACACGCTTCCAAGGGCTGTCCTCGGCCGCCCGCCTGGCGGTGTGAGCGGCAGGGCGCTATTCCCACTGCTGTCGGTGCCTCCCTCCTCCGACCTGCGCGCGGCTTTCCTCTGGGCATCCCGCTGGCTTCCTGTAACGGCGTCATCCTGTCCTCGGTTTGCCTCTTAATCAGAATCTCGTAAGGTTATTTTAAACAAGTATTTACTGCTTCAACAAACGCGGATCCAAGGCGGCTCCTTTTTAATGCCTTTTTCAGCTGCTCCCCCTGCCCCCAGCTGGTCTCACTTTCCAGCTCCCTGTTAGCATCGGGGAGCCAGTTAGCATCTGCTTTTGCAAGGAATTCCATTATCTGCCTTCATTACCAGATCCTTTACACGAGGCAATTGTAATTTGGTTGTTACTGCTGTGCCCATGGGACGCGGCGCTTTTTGTGCTGGCGCTATGCGGAGCAGCTTCCCCGCTCGGTGACAACGCGCCGCTCACAACCTCAGCAAACACAGCTCGTCGGCGGCATTTCATTAGCCAGGGCCGTAGCCAGTTGCTTTCAAAAATCCTATCTGGATGCAACCGAAAGCAGAGGCCTGCACTCCAGCCGTCGCCCCTGCAGTAACGGCTCCCGGGTCCATCAGCAGACCATGACATTTCAGAAGAGGAACCCTGGAAATGGAGGGCACCTGCTCGCAAACTGGTACTGCTACGCTGCTGCGTGTGTGTCCCTGCCTCGGCCGCCACCCCTATGACATTAAACAGAGATAAAGGAAATAAACGGGGGAGATGTGGCCAGGACATTGGGCTTGCAGGATGTGGTATTGCTGCAAACACACCGTTTGTCTGCACTGGAAACTCAGACCACTTCCCAGGAAGGCGAGAGGCTCTTTGCATTGCAACGCCCCACAGAACACTGGCCAAAGGCCTTTCCCACAGCTGCTGAAACCGCCCTGCAAGGAAGAGGGACTTCTCTTTGAACGCTGTCTCTGCAGGATGCGAATCAGAGTCGGTCCAGGAAAGTAAGAAGAGGGCAGAACAAGCCCTGGGCTCAGCCACCTGACTGGTGTTGGGATCAAATGCCCAATATTAAAACTGCCGACGCAAAACAAAGAGAGAAGGGGGAGAGGGAAAACACATACAGAAATAAACAACGGCCAAATTTGTGCATAAAGGGTGATAGAGAGGATTTTTCATCCCTGTTGTGCAGCCTCAGACAACTTTTAGCAACATCTGCTGGCTTCCGGAGACTCGACAGCGGTCCCATTTGTCAGCCCGTGGCCGTTGTAATGGCGTTCGCTCCCGTTTCCAGCGCACGGCACGCAGCACGGGTGCAGCCTTCGCCTTCTCCGAGACTCCTCTGCTCCGCCAGCAGTGCTGCAGCACCACCAGCGCCGCTTCGCCTTCAGCAGATAGCTATCAGGATGCAGCCAGCATCCCCCACACGGAGCCACCCTTGCATATCAAACAACTAATTCCCTTCCTGATTTCACTCTAAACATTATTTTTTTTTTTAAAAAAAGTGGGAAGTCCCTTGAAAGCCGGCCCTCGAGCTGCGAGGGCAGCGTGTCTAATTTCCTGATTACAATTTACAAGAACCTAAATAAGCATATTTAAGGGACCGTAATTGAACAAGCGGGGTTTAGAATTCTCCCACTCCTAATAATATAATAAGCTCATTGTTTTAATCTTCCCGCTAGCTCTCTGTTCAGCTCCACGGAGGCAAGCAGTTCTCCAAACCTTATCTCGGAAGCGATGCACTTGTCTGTTTTCATAAGCTTTAAACCGATAGAGGGAAGGTGATTTCTGTAATGCTTAAATGCCGTCACAGAATTTGCATTCTTCTCTCAGTGACCAGCACACGAGAGAAAAATAGGGCACTTATATTCAACGTTGGCAAACCTAAATGGAAGGGCCAGCCACTTGCTTGGCGTCCCCCTCCCTGGGGTGGTGAGAGGAGAGGGTGGCGACTGCTGGAGCTCGTACCTTTGGAAGTGCTCTTATCTCCAGCCAGGCGGGCAGGGAGCACCCCTTGGGTGGGATGGGGCAGCTGGGGGGTTCCCTTCACATCCCAAAGCTCAGCAGCTCCAGCAATCTCCCACTGACAGCCACAGCAGCCCTTCGGTAACACTTTGCTTCAGGTATACTGTTTAGAAGTCATCTACCAAAAACGAAGCGATGGCTTCAGGAGAAGAATAAAGCTCAGCATTTCTGTTCCTCGGCAAACACTTCCATTTCATGCCCACAGCCCAAGTCTGTTTTTAATTCCTTACATGTGGCAGACTTCCACGGCTGTACCTCTCCCCTTCCACCCCAAAACAACCAGGAGCCAACGGCACAGCATCACTCTTAAATGTACAGGGGAGGGAAGCGTGCACCAGGCCAGCTAAGCCTTCTTGAAACGAGCAGCTAGCGTGGGCTCTCATAGTCACAAATGCCTCGCTCAAGCACAAGCAGAAAACAAGTTACACTCTCCCAGAACAGTATCCTTACCCTCACCTGAAAGCTCTTCTTTTGCGTGTGAAGGGACTCGGGCAGTCAGTTGGTACCTCTGATCGCTCCCATCTCACCGCTGCCTTCAGCTCAGGTTCCCATTCGGGTTTGCTCCTCTCGTGCCAGGCAAATGCTTGCACTGCTTTGCAGCTCGAAAAGGAAAGTTCCTGTCTCCTCCAATGCTTTCCTGAAATCCTACTTGTCCCTCACATCACCCTTGCTATGAGAGAAGGTAAAAGTTTCTCCGGGTAATCTCTGACTAATCCAGGAACAAGGGTACAATGAGAATCTCCCTAATCCACTTCAAATACCATTTTGTTTTGTTCCCAGGAGCAGGTGGCATTTAGAAACAGTTCCCTAATCATTATTTTTTTCTTCCTACAACCAAGGAACCATCACACCCTAGAGAACAGGACATCTGAAGTGGCATTTAGCCCTGGCTGAAAAAACAGGTCAGCTGCAGCCCGTAACACCACGGACCTGCACCTCTGATGCTTGCACCACCTGATTTTGAACAGACAGACTTCTGCCATCTACTTTCCCCCCATTTCAGTCACAAAGCTTCCTTCTAGAAGCCGCTTTACACAGCATTTAAGTTCTCTGAGCAGGGAGGAAGGGATATTGCATCTTTTTCTGCGGTTTTAATTAGATGAGCAGGACATGACGAGTCTATTCGTACTGATGTGAGATCCTCAACCCTTAAAAGAAGATTCAGCGAAAGCATGCTGAACGCAGCATCCTGATGCTAATAACTGCTGATTATAAGGGAATCTCCTCTCCCCTGCACACAATACTTCCACTCATTTGCCTTTCAAATTATGCATTAACCCTCATCAAAGCGCTCGGGTTTACTCAGAAGTGACCTCCTCTGGGTGCTGTGATCCAGCAATCAGTCGCTCCTGCAGAGCGCTGACTGCTGAGCTCCAGCTGATGATGCCACCACCTTACAGGCTGTGGTGGAAGAGACTGGAAAAAGCTGCCCGCGTGTTTCTTGCCTACTCCTCGTGCCTGAGAAATGTTTCATCTGGCTAGGAGAGGCGCAGAACGAGTAGCTGCTTGAGCTTCGTCCTGCCACCGGTTGATTACATGCAGTCAAACAGCAACAAAGACATTTTCCCTTTGATAAAATCCTCTATGAGCATGCAAAGAGTTATGCACAGAAATATATCACATCGCAGCTGATGCTCAGGCCCACAAAAGGCGTAGACATTTTCATCTAATTACAGCATTAACCATGGTACAGCCTCAAAAGACAGCCGACAGAGACCCCATTTTTAGGCTGTTGAAGAGGTAACTGAAGAAATCACCCAGAAAAATACTCTGCTGCATAATACTGCACTGTATTTTGTTGTGTCATCAGTCATCTAAGGCCAAAATACCACAGCTGCCAGCTGAGCCAGTGGTGATGGCACCGAGCAGCCCGGAGATACGGCTTGGTTGTTGGAGCCGGCGGGCTTGCACGCTGCACCTCCCGAGAGGAGAGCTGAGGCTTACCTAACACCGTTCTCTGGGAAGCCAGGACACGTTACCAGCGTCAGAACACTCAGAAATCCTGATTTCCATCTGCTAAGTCTCACGGAAATTTGAAATACCTCCACACACACGTGGCTTATTCTTCTGGCCTCTGCACTGTGGCTGTTGCACCCGCTTGTCGGTGACCTGGAAGGAGGCACGACGTGCACAGACCATGAGATTCGCAGTGACAGAAGATGTTTCAATGACCCATTTTACAATGGAGTTTTGGAAAAAAACACAACTTGGACAGAATTCTCTTTTCTAGGCAACCTTTTAGAGGAGCAGGCTTTCTGTTTGGCTCCTGCTCATGTTGCTCGGCTCCCATTGTGCTCCTGCTCACGTTGTGCGGTCCGTTCTCGACAGCCGTATCTGAAAGCTACTTGCTCGTTAGAAGGACGATCAAGTGTGTGTGAGTCTGAACAAGGAATATTGGGCTTATCTACACTGCTTTTCTGCTTGGTCTCCACATTAACAAATTAATATTGTGAAATTTAAATTCTTCCTCCCCTGACAGCAACAGAGTAACTTGATCTGACAGTGTTTCATCTTTAAATAATGATGTTCCCACAAAAAGACCAGCACAGTCATTATCTCAGATTCTTTCTGCACCAAGTCTCATTAAAGCGAACGGCATCAGAGTATGGCCAAAACCTGGAAGTTTGTTACCTAACGAAGGCTCCCATGGGCTGAGCCCCTACTTTCCCAGCCATAAGTAACTGGAAAAGGAAGCACAGTGAACACCTCTCAGAAACCAAGACGATGAGACATCTCTTGCACAAGGACTCACTCTGAATTTATGAACCTGCAGTGGGGTCCTGAACGTTCTCCATCCAGGGGTGGACAAATAGAGAGCCTGAACAGTGAGAAGACCCAGGGAAGACCATCAGCTGTTTTAGATGTGATGTAATTTTGTGATCTTAACGATAAGTTTTAATCCTGTTTAGTATTTTCTTCTTCTTAAACCTTTCAGCTATTTTGCTAAATAATGATTACTACCGGTTATATACCACTAAAAATGCATTTACCTGTGACAAGAGACAGTATTTACATCATCTGTGCCTTCTTTATGCCAACTATGGGGATAAAATACTACATGAGTACTTAAGGAAACAATTTAATATACATCTGTTGATGCTCAATATTTATCACGGACGTCAGATATTTTGAACAACACTTCTTGTACAGTACATATATATTTCCTAGTGATACACACTATTTGTATTTGGACAGGAATTAGAATGCAATTAAAATACAAGCAGCAGCTTTGTAATAAAAATATTAGATACAAATACGCCAATGTTGACTAATAAGATTTTATTTTTACTAAAATATATAGTCGTTTAAAATTGGAGCATTAAACGAATATATTGTTCCCCACAGCAGAGACCGAATTGCACCAAAGGTTCCACGGTGATAAAGGACATTTTTAAGTGGTCTAATTCCCACTTTGTCAAAGATTTCCTTTTGTCTGTCTTTGGGCCTTCACCAACACCTAGTTAACGAAAAGCGCCGCGCGGGGACCTCAGAGGAGGTTCTGCCATCACGCCGCGGCCACAAACACTTCCATCATTTTCAAACTGACAACTCTCAGCTTCACACTCTTGGTTTTTATTCACAGACTTGAAAAGAAAAATATCCTTTTCCAGCTTCTAACAATTTGTTCGAGTTCGATAAGCTGTTTTTATTCCCACTGAATTAGCTGAATAAGCTGTGGAGAGAATAGGTCTTTGTTTCAGGCAGCTGAAGAAAAAGTCAGGAGCTGGCTTCTCACAGTCAGCTCTGGGTCCAGATTTCTCCCAGTTCTCCGAGTGAATGCATACATTTCCCAAATATGTACTTCTGTCATTCAGGTTATGTTAATTGATTAGAGTATGCTCAGATTTTTATGGAAGTTGCTGTTAAAGACCTACAATGTACATTTAAGAGTAGAAAAGTTCAAATACAATTTGAATAAAAACCAGCTGAATATTAATACGATGCATATCCAGCTTTGGGAGGACTTCATGGGATACGGCGTGCTTGCAGACAGAGCAGACAAGCAGATCCAACCATCCCCACGACACGGCTTATTATTATTTGTCTCCTCAATTTCTGTGATTTAGGGAGCTATTAAGAAACAGCATTTTGCTAGGCTCACACATGGTCAGTCTTCCATCGAACTGAGTACAGCTGCTCAAACACTCCCAAACTATCCGACGACTTTTCGGACTCCCTGCTTTTGCAAAGGACACTGAAGCTACGGTCTCCCATTCCCCTTTGTTTCCGAGAGGTCTCTCAGCTACTTAAAGCCGACCCTGCGCTGCATTTTGGTGTGCTACACGTCTGTCCCATCACTGCACACTTCTGGGTACGCAGCCAGGAAGCAACGTGTTCGATAACCCGTAGAGGCACAGCCCGCCCCGCACCTCCCCACGTCATGCAGAGCTCCCACAGAGCCCAGAGATTTCAGAAGAGTAAACCTGGGTCGGTTCTAGGTCCTGGGTCTTTGAGCTATCAAACTGCACTTGAGTCACATTTTCAAGCTTTTTGCAACACCAAGGAATGCTCAGAGATTTTGTTTGTCTTTTCAGCATACTGTAGAGTTTCCCGATGTCGCGGCTTGCCTTTGATTGCCAAGGTAAAATGAAGAATTAAGGAGGAAAATGACTGCAACACCTGACCGTGCTGGAGACTCACGATTTATGTACCTTAGAACAAAACAAATGCACAGCCATAACTTCACTCTAAAACCTCTTCTGTAAACAAAATTACCCACTAGTAATTATTCTACTATATCTTTCCTGTCTTCAGCTACGATGCATATATCTTGCTCGTGGTGCATAATGCATTCATCACAGCACCCCACGGAAAACAGAGACACGAGCTGATGGCACAGCCCGCAGCCGGCAGCTCCTGGCTCCTTACGTAAAGCCTCAAGTCCAAGAGAGGCACGCAAAGACAGGGACCCACTTACCTACTTCTACATTTCTGAACGAGCTTTTTAATACCCAACTCAACTCTCCCGTGGTGAGTGATCTCACTCCACAGGATCCCCTTCCCGAGCCAGCCACGGAGCTACAAGGCTTGGCCAAACGCAGGCGTTGGTGCCTGGCCGCGCTCCCACATTGAACACAGCCCCACTCTCCCCTCCTGTTTCGGGAGGGCTGAGACAGCGCAGGTCACACTAACGCACCAGAAAACCAGTCCTGCTTAATGGTGGCACAGGTTTCTGCTGGGTGAGTGAGCTGAACAGGCTGAGGAAGGGAAAGGCCACGATCACCCCAACACCGTAAACAACTGGAGAAGGTGGGAGTGGGGACACGCGAACAGCGATCCCCCTTTTTGTCTGCAGTCATATCACCTCATGTGGTGGAGCTTCAGCCTGAGAAATTACAGAACTTTAAAGGAGGATGACAAGGTAAAGGTGAGGGGACCTGGACAGATGAATAGATAAACAATTCCTCACCACACACAAAAAAAACACAACTATTTAAAATCACTGTGAAATGATAGAAGTTGTATACTCTCCCCAGCAAACCATACATCTTAGTTAATCAGCTGTCTTGAGAGTCCATTCAAGCAGTTAATCGGGTTTAAGCTACACTTATGACATCATACAACTTAATAACTTGATTAAATAAGAGCATATTTTGTACCAGAAATTCTATTGTGACTTTTTAAAATCTCTCCAAAGGACAGAGTGTGGCAGACCTATTTTCTCTTCCTTAAGGAGTAAAATGAAGTGAAGGATTAGCAGACATCTCTGCCTATACCACATTTCACATAAGCAATGTTGAGCACAGTGTTCACTTCTCTGCAGAAAAATAAAATTGCATACAAATGAACAGAGTATTTTAACAATTTTTCTTTTCAGTATCAAAATATGCCATTAGGTAAAAATAGCTTCACTTTAATGTATTTAATGAAATAAAGATATTAATGCATTAAGTCTTGGGCATTTTTAAAAAAGAGTAATTATAATCACGAAATTGATGATGTATTTTTAAAATGCTTGCAATACGTCAATGTGTCAAGCACTTTCTTTTCCTTCTGGCAAAAAAAAAAAAAAAAAAAAAAAAAAGAAAAAGAAAAAGAAATCTATCTCCAAGGATTTATCCAAAGGAGAAGAGCTAAACGGATAAACTTGACCATATTAAATAGACTTACTTTTTCCACTCTGACTGGAGGAGGAAATCAACTCAGAGAGAGTTAAAAAACAAGCATTCCAGGGAAAAATAAAAGTGGGGCACGGTAGTTTTTACTGTATTTTTTTTTTTAGTTTATATTTAACCGATTTTTTCATTTGCATTAATTTAGCCTTCAAAAAGGATGATCCAGAAGCTTCCAAATCTTAGTCCTCAAGAATAAACAGGGTCTTTCAGGTAAGCTGGAACTCCATGGATCCCACCTTTTATTTATTTTTAAAACTTAAATGGTCATCTAACCTCCAGAGCCTATGGCATGATGCTCCAGATGGGTCAAAATGCTTTGTACATCTTACTACACATGGCCAACCAAGACATCCAACAGACTAACCAAGCTAGAACAGACACAAAGTCTACCCAACTGCAGTCCAGGGGTTACGCTCCAGTGTTTATTCCTTATATTTTAACCTCTTAATTTACATTAAGTTAAATTCTAAGATGGTAAATCATTTTATTCTGTTTTCCTATAGAAAGGAGACTTCTGCAATCACACCTTGTGCAACCAAGCTCCTGCCCAAAAACTCTTGAACCTGCTGGCCAATTTGATGCAATTCTGATGGTGGACTAGAGGTCTCAAAGGTACTATAAGAGGTCCATGAAAATAGGCAGCTGTGCAGAGGAGAGAATGCTGATAAATTCCCTGACTGAGGGAAAGGCTTCAGTGTGAGATCACACTTTATTAAAGCACCAAAGAATTCACATGAGAGAAAGCCCTTAGAAATGCTCCAATTGCAGGAAAAGCTTAAATCAGAGCTCACACCTTCCTCGACACTCAAGTCAGTCGAGCAGGAGACACAAATCCGTAGGAATCCAACTTCATTAACTGCAGTACCCACAGAAGTACTCGTTAAACTCTTCACAACTCCGCACTCAACTCCTCGCTGCAGGCAGCACAGAGAGCACCCAAGGGGTACCCCTGTCCTCAACCCCTCTGCGCAGGGGGTAGACAGCAGCTGAACTGGAAAAGGAGGGGTCTGCCGACACAGTTCTCCGGGGACAGGGAGGAAGGGCCAGAGCAGATGTATCGACTGGCTGCTGTAAAAACCCAGCAAGGGATGCCAAAAGGGTTAGCCCTTCGGTTTGCTCTGATGCCAAGAGCCATCCGCCTGTGCTGCTGGCAGCTGCCGCTGGCTCAGCCCTTGGAGGAGGCTGTCTCCCTGCCGTGTGTCACTGTGCGAGTCCTTCCCATTTACAACGCCACAACGTGCCTCCTGCATGCACAAAAGCATGACTGCATCATTCTGTGGCCGACAGGCTTTGCTGCGCTCCCCATTCCTCACAAAATCCCTTTCAGTGGCATTCTTGGCCCTCGCTCATAAGCTGCCCGTGCTCATCCTTGCATACAGCTCTACTTACTCCCTCGTCCATCAAGTCCCGGTCTCATCTCATTTCTTTCCCTCCCACTCTTCTCTCACCCCTTCAATGACACCTTGCTGACTGCTCGCCACTCTGTCAGGCTGTTCACTTAATGGATTTCTTCCCTTGAAAAGCAGTGTTTCAAAAATCACATCTTCTGCACCTAACAACTCAATCCCGAAATGCGGTCTCGCTGTAAAATCGTTGCATTGCCTATTGAAATACATTAATGATACACAACAAAATGATACTGTGATAATCCTCAAATAACCTGTCATATCCCTAAGAGAATAACAGGTTACAAAATGGAGGAAATTACAGGCAGACTTTTATGTCGTTTCAAATTGATTTTATTGCCGAACACCTGAAAGAAACATACTCGTTGGTTCAGAACACAGTATGCAGTAAGGTTTACAATCCAGCACAGAGCAGACACGCAGGTTTGAAAGGCCGAGTGGCAGGGGCTGAGGGATCTCCTCAGGATCTCCTCCCTGCTCCTACCCAACAATGGCTGCGGCTGCGCGGCCCCACAGGCCAGGCCCTCAGGGCCCGGCCAGGCCAGCTGCAGGCCGCAGCGCTATGGGACGTACACTCTGGTGTCGTTTTAAGGCACAGCAAGTGCTGCTGCTTGCTGGTTACTGCCAGAACACTGCGAGGGATGGCAACTACATAACATAATATCTTGGGGATTCGTTTGGATGGAGTAAAAACTCTCTGTTCTCACAAGCACGTTGTAAATAGGCACAACTGAACGCCACGTGCACACACAAACAAATGCCTTGTGCCTACACACTCTATGGCATTTCCCTCCAAATTACTCCTAATTCATAATTACTCCAAGTAACCAAGTGTTACAGATAAGAGACTTATGTTCAATATCTCATAATATTCTACAGATCATCGTGCCATGGAAATGGCAACTTCCCAGCCCACTTTACAGAGCACCTGGTTCAGTATAATACATAAGTTTAACACTGACAGGTCAAAAAACACAGTTTAAGCTTATGGTTCTGAATTTTCAGATAAAAGATAAAATATTTATATATACGTGATAGCTAATGCACTTGGTTTTCAGGTAAGGGATACAAAAAAACCTCTGAAAATACCTAAGGCATTAAACAACAAAAAAAAAAGTTGAAAGCATCTGGTATCTACAGAACAACCACAAAATGGTACGATGAAGTCAAGGTTTACCACATACGTAATCCACTCGTAGCTCTGTCACCTGGCAGTACTACTCTCATCACCTGAGCAGGAATTCCCAAATTCAGTTTGCTCAGGCACTGCTGTTAGGAACAGCAGTGGATGCTGGCTCTGTACTGGACTGTGTGCACACAAAGATGTGCAGAAGACTGGGGTCCTCCTCCACACTTAAGCCTTGTCCTTCCCTCAGACGAAGACCCAAACAGTCCCCTTTCCCGCATTATTCTCCCTTTGCATTCTCTACTCAACAAACCCCATTCCTCCACCTTGCTCCCCCTTCTCCCTTACCTTCTCAAAATGACCCCAGCAGATGACGCCAACGCTGACTCTGCTCCTGGATCTTGAATTACAGCTGTGGATCCTGACACTGGCTGGTTGTGGATCCAGGGCAGTGGGAGAGCAGGGAGCATAGCACCAAGAAGACACTGGCCAGAGTAACTGATGTGCCACCCACCCGTTGCAAACGCTTTCCAAAGGTAAAAAGCACACAGGTAGATTGGGCTCCTCGTGTGCAGGCACCCGTCAGCACACAACGGGATCGATGGGTGTCTCGATGGAGGCACTCACCCCTCTCTGCCGGCAAGCACTAGCAGGCCCATGCAGAACAGAAGCCAGCAGCCACAGATGCTGCCCACGCACACAGCTCTCTGCAGAGGGATGCCAACACAGCGCTGGGTCCTCAGCTTCGGAGGGCTATGCTCCTCAGACCTCCTCTCCACCTCTGCTCAGCAGACACACACTTTTTACATTCACAGCAACAGAAATCTGTTGCTTCCTTGATGATTCCCTAAAGATCGATGCTTTAACATTGCCCCTAATAACTTTTTGTTATGAGACAGAGAGTGAAAAGCTCAAGCTGCTATCTCCAAACACTGACAAGGCAAACAGACATGCCTATAAATATACTACTAATAAAAGGCTCATTATTACTTCTAGGATAGCAGAAAGACCTACTTGCCCTTTAGCCCACCACCACTACATCTCTTCTAATTTCAATATAGCAGAAATATTTTGAATTCGCTAATAAAATAGAGATGTTCACCTGATGCAGATATCAAAGGCTTTCATGCACACCCACACATGTGCATATGTGTGTGTGTATCCTTCCTAATGTCATTAGCTTGCAAGTGGTTTTCAACATGCATGTAGCCACTACATGCCATAAAACAGTTTGGTAGCCTTGTGGTGTATACAAGCATACCTACAGATAAATATTCCGGATCGCTCTTTAAATGCCAGCTAGTCTGATAAAGAGCAATTATATATCTGTACAAAGCAGAAGGTAAATTGATGACTAGCCCCTAAGCCACTATGTCGAATAAGAGAGAATCAAGACATAAGACTGAGGAGGAAAAAAACTTCAACTTTCTCAAACAGTTAAAGAAGTTATTCTGGACAGCTGTCTCAATTAGTATAATATTGCAGAAAATTAAGTAACATCTGTAAAGAATAAAATTATTGTCATTTCACATTTTTACTTTCCCTTCTGTTAGAGGCTTGCTTCCACTACATATTTGGAGGAGTTACTGTTTAAACCAAACAGACCATTTTGGAGCAGAGCTATTATGCAAATAATCTATTCTGTATTCCAACTAAAAGCCATTCTTTGCTAGTCTGGACAAGACACGATGCACAAGCAGAGGATTTCTTTTGTGTGTGTGTGCAGTGGAGCAACATAATTTATGATGGTAATGATGAAAGATACCTTCCTATCTGAAAACCAGACGTTCAAGAAGATAAACACATAACCACCTTTTATGGGCTAGTGTTTGTCTTTCATTTATTTCTTTAAATATTTGCATTCTTTTTTATATATCTTTAGTTGCAAGTCATTGCAGTGATATTGTTCTTCAATGAGAGTAACATAAACATCTACCTCTATTATTATCCTCTCCTAGCAAGTTTGTGCAGTGATACTTGTGTATGCAGATTTATACCACAGACATCATCTTCTATCTACGGTGGGAGTTATATGAAATTGCTTATCTGTAACACCTGCATAAGATCAAAGACCCCAGAAAACATAAGGTACCTGCACCAAGCCTGAAACAATTTAATAACCTTAAAATATTAAATCAGTATATTTCATGCCCAGCATTTTAATGCTATTCTCTGGATACCTGGCTCGTGTTGGTAGAAAAGATCATACCTAAGAACAAATGCAATCTAAGGCAATATTTAAAGATTAGATTATCCTTCATTGCAAATAGCTCATTTGTTTACTATCACATTGCTTTATTCTTGTTTTGCCTCCTTATACCATGAAAATGCTGAATATTCAGTTTAGATTCCCCAGCAGCTTTTTATTTTAGTCTAAAAACATTTACCTAACACATTTGTAACAAGCAAAGTGAAGAAAATTCAGCCATCTGTCTCTACATTACAATAACAGTTATGGAAGAGTAGATTATTCTATATAGCAAGAAATTTAATGCTAGGAATTCTTATACTTTAAGCACTGGCATGCTCGCATCAGTTTTGTATATAACAATGTTGAACACCCACCTACAATGAAACAGTGATTTATAAGGAACCACAAGACAAAATATTTTAAAGACATTAAATGCATTCAATATTCTAATCATGCTAAATGTCCATGCGTTAAACTGAGGAAAAAAAAAAATATATAAGATCTGTGCTATTATTTTCTAATCTCCAGCACTTCACTAGTTCTAAAATATCACTAAAAATGCTTAAAATGACTGGCTGGAAACAAATACAATATAGAGAGAGAGCCGAATCCTTACCTGGGAAACCCCCTTGTACCATTGCTGTACCAGCATGTACTTCAAGATATCTGCATTCCTGACAAACATTCAATGCTGTAAGCAGCTCAAATCCTCATCATACACAGACTCAGTGCTTGTCTTTCTTCTGACGACCTTGGGCCTATTTTTCTGAGATTTTCCTCTCCTTAAGGGCAAACCGTCTGTCTGTTTCTATTACGAGATGCCATCAATTATATTAATTTCAAGCTACCCACAAGCTAACAGTTACATCTGCCAGCAGATGAAAGCTGCCTATGAAAGTATGCAGGGAGCAGCAGATCCCTGGTTTCCCACATCTGACCCACTGATGCTCTACGGCTGCTGTTTGTGCACTGCCTTGCTCTGCTAGCATTCGAATTACATCTCTGTCCCCAAACACGAGTCACCTCAATCGTTTGTTTATGTCACTGTTCGCTGCAGGTACTGTCACGCGTAATGACCCACTGCACGGCACAGTAACGGTTAATAAGCATTATTTCTCTAAGCTTCCTTTTCATGCAAATACGGGGGTTAAAAAAATTGAATTTCTCAGGCAAGTGGCTTCACTAAATGTGTTGTTTTCCAACGCTGCAAATCTTGCAGTTTCCCAACACTGATATGCATTCATGAATTTTTGTTGTTGTTGTTGTGTTTTAACGTGTCAGAAAACAAAACCAATCTGTTATTAGAAGCACAGGGAAAATTCAAACTTCTTCGTAACTTGCATTTTGCTGCAACTCTGAATGAGCAAAATCAGATTTACAGCAATGAGTCTGTTGAACCAAAATATTGAAGAGAAGCAAAATCCCTCATTTAGTAATTAAAAAAAGATAAAAATCTCTTTCAATTTCTAACCATATTCATTTGGGGAAATCCTTACTAATTCTCTGTGCCAAATGGTACATTTAAACAACTCAAAATACTCTAATAGTTATTTTGTTCATACCATTAATTTGTTCATTTTTAAAGTTCATTGTCCTTTCTTTAGAATATGTATCGCAGCACACACAAAGCCATCTGTTCAGTGCATTATGTACAAGCACACAGTTAAAAAAAAAACAACAACACACACAAAAAACAAGAAGTCCCAGCTGCAATTTTACTATTAATTCATCAAAAATGTAATTTCCTTTTGCAATACTTCATCAGATGCCGAAAACTGCGCATGTGATTCACAAATAGAGTAAAAATAAAAAAAAAATGAGCCCAATAACAAAAGCCCAAACTAACCCCCAACCTCTAACTACAGTGACACCAACGCTGGGATCTATCCTCACGTGGCACAATGGCTTGCGAGTCTGCCTGGAATGCAAAACCTTTCTGGATGCTACGTACGGGCTGGTTGCAAAACTTCAATATTTTATCTAATTATGGGTCAGAATAAGTATGGGAAAAGAAGATTAGCAGTACAGTCATATTAAACAGAGATTAGCACGAAGCAAAAAATGTCACCGCTCTATTTGTCTAATCCTGGCTCTTGCATGGTCCTTGGAAATGCACTGTACTACATGTCCTTCTTTCTAGATTTAAGGAAATTAAAAATCGTAATTATCATGTTTTTAGTATTTTATTTTCAAAAAGCTTGAAGCATTTTTCCAGGCTACATCTTGCTCTTTGAACATCATCTCTATTTGCTGTTGATTGCAGTGACATCTATTGGAGAGGCAGTGTTTGGCTGCACGAGCTGCCTCACCTGAAGAACCCAGGTTTGGGGTTGTTTTCTTCACCCTCCCCTCAAAATTAAAATGAAATTAAGAATTCCTGCTGCTCTGTTGCAGCACTGCTTTACATAACGTCCGATTCTCAAGACTTAAATTGATTTATGAACATTTTTTGCTTTTATTTAGTTACTGTTACTAACTCTGTAATTCCTCCAAAGCGACACTGATAGTTTTGTCATCTTCACCCACGACAGGACACGGAGGCTTCCTGAGGTCGTATTTTCGCACCTGAAGCACCCCGTATACTTGACCATACCCTCCATCACGTCTCAGCTGAGCTGTATCGCACTTCTTTACCCCTTGTTTTTAATGAAAGTCCTCATCCTCACGCAGGACTACGGGCATCCGTGACACTATGGAAGCCTTGGGTCGGAATGGCGAGGGCGCTCTGCTGACATAGACCCGTCTCTAACCCCAACCCAACCCCAACCCCAAGTGCGCAATGGGCAGAGGGGGTTTGCGTGCACCCACCCACACACGCACTCACCCGTTTCACCCTAGGCAGCCCCAGATTTATCATGATGGGAAACGCAGGGTCACAACACAAGTTTTAAAGTCTCTTGTTTTGGTAGAGATGCCACCATTCCTCAAAAGTGTTTCAGGAAGATTAATCATTGTGCTTTCTTACAGCTTCATTGATTTTTGCATTATCTACAGACAAAATAGAAGGAGGGGGGCATTATTATCCCCTTATTAGATACAGTTAAATATCCCTGCAGACAGGAAGTCTGAGCACAGAAGCATCTAGTCCATTATCTAAGTCACCTTTCACAATTTTTATCTATTTTTATTATTTTAAACTTATTTGAAACCAACCAGATCAATCTCCGTCTCTTAACTGGACAAGGAGTTTTACCAAAAAATAAAATATCGATTGAAATTAAGGGCTCCAAGTTCTTTCAGCAGCTGCCTTTTGAGTTTTCTCTAGATTTTTTAAGGTCTTTACCTATGATTGCTTCAACTCCATCACGAAAGCATATCTAAATTGTACAGCTAGGAATGCCCCAAAGAAAAGCTTACAAAACATTCCATTACCAACTCCTCTGCCCATCCATTTCCTCCGCTTCTTTTTACAGCTAACCCCTCATTACAGCAATAAGCCACAACAGGGTGCACATTAGTCTATTAGCAGAGCCTTAGCGCACACCTACAGCCACCCGCCACCGAAGGAAAACACACCGCTGCCTATTGACACAGCCTGGAGCACAGCTGCTTGCCAGTACAAACAGCTCCTTTGTGTGCTCTTCCCTCCTTTTACTTGTTTTCATATATATATTTTTTTTAAATCCTATTCAAAACGTGACGTTTTTAAGGTTTAGGAAACCTTAAAAAAAATCTTATTGGAAAGTGATGTCCTCCAAAATAACCTCTGTTATTAACTCTTATTAACTGTTAGCAGCTCTTCCTTATAGAGTGTCTAGTATGGGGAGGAACTTACTTTGTAATATTTCCAGGTCTATAGGACGAAGCATTTTGAAGGCTCTTTTTTGAAGAATTAATCAGCTGATCTGACCAAGAGTTAAATAAGAAAGCAAGGAACCAATTCTCCTGCAAGTCCCATAAGCTTAGTCTTCCTTCTCCAGCTGTTACCGATAAAACTACCGTCATCACTGACACGCTTCAAGTTTTACAAAACTATTTTAAGGCTTCCAGTTAACGTTTCAATACAGCATGGTCAAAGGAAAAAGTAAACAAGAAGCACGCTACACAGCTGGAGCTGAATGCTGACAAAGATTCGACTGTATCACTAGGAAGAGAAATAACAGATCAAGAGGAAACGGTATTTTCAACTTGCCCTCAAAATCTGGCAAAACACTGTTTAGGAACTTGTAACAATCTTGGAGGTAATGGTGGCTCAAATTAACTTGAAATGTAAGGAGGAGCAGGTCTGGAGCTAAAGGGCCTTGGATACAAGAAGGCATTTGAAAATAAATAAATAAAATGCCGGACCTTCTTTGCAAAGTTAGCAGAGTTCGGCAATTAAACCACGGAAACATGGAGGATGTATGGGTTTTCTCTCAACCAAGAAGAACTACGTAGGACTTCTATAGCCAGCAAGGATTCACCCTATTTGGATCAGAAACCTCCTTCGAAAAGAAAAGGCAGAACGTTTCCAAGAAACGACTGCTTGCTACAAGTCAGCAATGAACGCTACAGTTTCAGTGCTGGAAAAGCAGAAGTAAAAGGGAGCACGGCCAAAAGGCAAGTGGGTTTAGATCCCACATGGGAAATTAAATCAATACCTAAAGGTTATTCAGCCACCTTAAAGGGAAAACAGGCAAAACTCGGAGACTGCGATGCCATATGGACAGGACAAAAAGGAAAGAAGTTTTCTCTGTTATGGTAGGAAGACTTGCAGTGATTTGTTTTCGTTTTCAGTATGGGGAATGATGAAGAACGTCAGGCAAAAGATGGGACGATGGGATGGAACAAATGACAAGTAAGGAAAAAAACGTCAAGTGTACCAAGTAAACTATTTCCAGAGTATGAAGGAAATTGATGAGTAGGTTCACAACACTGAAGTTACATTAATAAGAATGCTAAAAATAAAATATCCACGAGGAGCACAACCAGAGTGCATAGCTTTAACAGCTGTCCCGCCTCAAAATGCCTCCAAGACCTTCTATGCTATTGGCACAGACTGAGAACCATGGAAAGTAAATGAAGGAAGGAGAGACCATGATGTGAATTTACCTGAGACAACACTTATGCCTTTTAAGATACCTGATCTAAATACAGAAGACAATAAATGTAATTCACCTTTTGTTCAGTGAAGCTCAGTAAATTATTAGTTAAATGTACAAGACCAGTAGAGCTTGTAGATTAAATGGGTAAGGAATAAACCAGTATGAACATGCAAAGAGACACTGTTAAAAGGGCAGGTACGGGCCTCGACTGATTTCTGGGAATGGTGCTCAAGAGTCTGGACAAAATTTAGCAGCATTAGGTCAGTCACAAAAATACCACTGTACTGGAATTTAGAGAGAGGACTTTTCCAAGTGATCACAGAACAGAGACTCCGTAAAATCCATTCCACAGCTGCCAAGATGCTTAATACCATAGTTAAGCACAGTTAGGTTGTTCCTAACATGCTGCGAAGGTTGAGGTACAAATACAGTTTAAGACTCCGTAGTCTGGTTTTTATTTGAAAGAAGCAGAATGAGATGGGGACGAATGAAGTGGTAAATGCACATCTTGGTTTTCCGGGGTTCGCAGCAGAGGCAGTTACTGCAAAACATTCAACTTCAGTGAGTAAAAAAGGTAGAGGGAAGGAGAGTCATCTGTCCAGATCTGCTTGCTGCTGCCAAATCTGCTAAGATTGATGAATTTGGTATCAGTAGTAGCTGTACCTTTTCAGCTGTTGGTCTCAGCTGGCAAGATCATTAGGAACTGCACAACAGCTAAAAATGATCAAGCCATTAATAAGAAATTACTTCTGTGCAAAGTATTAACTTAGGTCTTTCAAGCACACTGACAGAGGAAGATCCTAATTGCATAACTGGGTATGAGGCTAGTTATCAACCATAATCCTTGACTGGGAATTATAAATAATTAATAACAAGCTGAAATCAGTTTGCTACAATTGGTGTTTTAGAAACAGAGTTGGTTTGAAAGTACGGGATACATTCAACCTGACATTCACAGAGTTTGTAGTCAAATGCTGCTCGTGACTATCACTTATCCCCCAAAATACAAAAAAAAAAACAAACCCTTCTTGAGGTGACTAACTTCCATACAGCAGATGGGATGGCAAACTCAGGAAAAACACTCTGGAAAAATCTCTATCAGTTCAAGAACTATCAACTTCCCTGAAATTAACAGAGGCTGAGATGAAAACCCTGCGTCTGTGCCCTCATTACAGTTTCCATGAGAAAAACCTTTCAAAATCCTTTCCAGTCCCACCAATAAAACCATAAGAGTGACAAACTAACCAATCTCATTCATCGTCTCTGCTTCAATGGCACACCACTGCCGGCAAGGAGGAAGAAATCCCATTCTGAGCGGGAGCCACAGTTGCTTCAAGGTCAAAAGCTACCACGGCGTCCCTCTGCTTTGTCTTGCCCATACTGGGGCAAATAAAAAACACTCCAAGGCACAAGATGAGGAGCAACATCGCCATTGAAAAAACAAACAAAAAACCAAGCAAGCACGTATGCTGTTTTGGTACAACAGTGTGTAAAAAAAAATGAAATCAAGAAATCAGAGTGACTCATTAAAAACTAATTTAGGATTCCTAACTGCAACTTTAATATCCCTAAATATTTTATTGGAAGACAAGCTATGGATAATGATATCCCATTTATCCACGTTGGAATTAACAAAGCAGTATCCTGGAATCTCAGTCATGCTGTGGGAAGCTCTCAAATTGCACCACATCCTACTTTTTAGGTCCCTAAATGATTGCAGAGTGATAATCATTGCAATTCCCTGCATAAACAAAACCGGCTGAAGAGCTGCAGAACCTTTCCCATAAAAGACACTACAGAAACGGGAGTTCCTCTCGGAACAGCACTGAATCAATAAATTAGCAGATTTTTCTTTTTAAAGGGAAATATTTAATGTGAACAGCAACGCCAGAATTGGGTGAGTCAGGTTTTTAAGGTGAGGACTATGTGCCTGTGGTTCTCAACCTAGGCCTGCTCAACTGCCAGCCCAATTCCAAAGGTAAAGCATAACATTTGACTTCCACTGCTGACAGCACTGCCACAGCAAGTCCTCTAGACCTCCCCTAGAAATTTGGAGACAAAACAGATTACATCTCCTTACAGACGGGAGCGACAGGAGCCTGGCAGGTAAGAGAAGACCATCTAAGTTACAAATCAGCAAGCACAGGTTTGAGGATTAGAGCCTATTGCCGCCCGGCACTACTTCCATAACACAAGCAGCAAATGGCAGATATGTTTATCACATAATCCAACTGTATCCCACAAACATAATCCAACGTAACGATGGCAGCACTACTCACTCTCTGCACAAGGCTCTTCCTCCTCTTCATCCACGTTAGCTTCCTCTGAGGGCAGTCTTTCCCGTGCTCTATAAGGAGGCGGCAATTTCATCGGAGGTGGAGCCCCATATTTTCTCTAATGGATTCAGAATAAAATAATTACATGCTTTGCATCCTCCGTGCACAAGAAAAAAAGCCCTACTTACATGTGTACATACACAGCGCTTAATTACAAAGCTAAAATCTGCAGCACAGCCTTTCCATGCAAGAAATCAGAACAAGAAGTGACACTGAACCTGAAGAAAATAAAGCCATGCTTGCACAGCTGTTGACAAAACACTCGTGTATCATGAATGTGAAGGTGTGAACATTAATCAAGGGTTAAAAATAAACATTAAATTATGCCCCATTTCTCATTAGAGATGCTTGACAACAAAATATCCCGGTACTGCTTGAAGCCAACAAACTTATAAATACAAAGCAAGAACTCAATGCAGCTACAAGAATACTGAGACATATTTCCCCTCCATTTTGGCTAAAATTAAAAACATAATTTGAATTATAACTTACAATAAAATTCTATTACCTCACATAAATACAGGCAGCTCCGATAATGATGCATATAGCGGCGCATAACAGGCGTAAGGAATAGGCTCTGAATCTAATGAAAACAGCCGCTTGTTCTCCTGAACAAGTGTTTTTATAGCTCAGGGTAACGGGAGAGTGCCTCAGTTTGCTATATGGTTTCACTAAATTACATTCGAGTGTATCCCATGCAAGCCCACTACTAATAGCAGGATGCACTTTAGAAAGGGAACACCGAGTACGTTACGCCATTAGGGCAGCCAGAACGCTGTAATGAATTTCTGCTCTAGCCAGGAATTACATCGCAACACCCAAACACCAAACCTACAATCAAATTTTCCATTGTGTACGATGAGAGCTAAACCTGCATATAGATTTCGAAAATCCCAAGCCTAAACTTGTGCAGAATAGTGTGAGTAGCCAGCTGCAATCCCGGCTACGTAGTGCATTTTCTGAGCTAATAAGACTGGCATCGTCCCGTTGGTTTAAAAAAAGCATTACAGAAAAATGCTGCACTGAAGACTGCATAACATTAATAAATGAAATGGTTTCTATCCACTGGTAGTTAAAGTGTATAATAAGAGCACCTGGAGACATGACAGCTGTTTCCCCTAAGTACACAATGCACCAAATAAGCCTTCTGCTTTTTGTTTGATCCCAGTAGAGGCAGAACCGTACAAAATCCAGAAGGCCCAAGAAATCTCAGAGGACTCCTGTTCTGTGTTACCAGCAGGTAAAGACGGAAAACCTGCAGCCCTGCTTCCAGCTGCCTATGACGAACCAGTATCACTGCAATTTAATAACAACTCAGAGTCTAAAATTTGACCCTTTGTCTTTGTAAGACCTTAAATGTTCGGTAGAAAATCCGTGTGAAATTACACGAGACACCCAAGCTTATCCATTAGCTTGCTATGGCTCAGAAAGTCAAGCTTCTCTTGTCCCACTGAAAACCCGGGTGTATAAATTGTGCTGAAGCACGCTGTTACACCACGCTTTTGAATTAACACAGCTCCTTCCAGCACAAAGGCAAAAGCACAGCTTAAAACGGCCAAACAGCAAAATAACTTTAGTATCTGATTTGTTGCTAAGAAGCTCGATTGTTTTAAGTGTTTACACAGAAAAACCTTCAGTATTGAAAAAATAATTCATCACAGAGGAACAGGCAGTTTTTTCAGCTCGATATGGTCGCTTTCAAACCCAACTCTTTTGTGCCACTTTGAAGACAGGACTGGAAATATCAGTGATTTCCCATAGGGAAGCAGACTAGTAATCCACTAATAGCAAATCTTTCCAACTCGGAGATGCCCTTACTGCAGCACAGTGTGACTGCTTTGTGAATTACTGTTCAAAGCTAAAAAGGAGCTATGTATTTAGGCAACGAAACTCTTCTATATTCCACCCACCAGTTTACAGGGCCAATAGACTAAAAAGGTCTGAAAAAGATTAGGTTTCCTCTTTAACCTGCAAATGCTGTAGAATGAGACACGCTGGAGTCCTAGAGATTAAAGGCAACACATTGCAAGTGGATGAGCATTTCTCAGATTAGAAATACAGATAATAAAACCATGAAAAAGGGATTGTAACTCTTCATTATAAGCATTATTCGCTGGCATGAAAGCACAACTTCAACACCTTTCTTGATTTTTTGGAATAACTCAGCCTCACAGCATCCGTATCTGACAGGATCTGAAACAAGTCTTACAAACGCTTTCAGAGACAGAGGGGCCTTCTCGCTTGTACAGCAAACACTAGACGGAGTTGGATCAAACCAAAACTTCACCATATTCATAGCTGACATTTAAATCACACTAAGCAAAAGTTATAGTCCACACTCACTCTGTCTCTGCTCCTCCAGTTTGGAGGCCCTCGAAGCCATACCTCATCTCCAGTCATCAGCACAGTTCCCAGGAACAAGGCATCGAGGAAAATACTTATTAGGCCATTAGAGCAACCTGGCTGGGAGTGAAAAAATATTCTTTCCCCTTTTTTTAGTGACTAAAACAAATCCACTCGCTTATATTAAACATATTTTTTTCCTTTTTAAAAAATCCGCTGTGAGGTTTTTCAAAAGTTCCTGTGCGGTAATTGCTTCACAATTAGCAGGCCAGCTACAGATCACTTGGTCATTTCCTTGTTTTACACAGCAATAGGAAACATAAGAGACCTAGCTGATTTAATTATCCTGTAACATGATTTTACTGAATTTCAGGCAGCCTCACATTAAGGATATTATTTGTTACATGTTATTATTTCTCTATTTCCACTGCACAAGGAGAATCAATTTGCCTCCCTATGGAGTAAGACAGGTACTTCCAGAAAAATGCCAACGAAGAGCTGTAATAAGTGCAGGGTTTCAGCACCAGGGGAGACCACAGAACATTAATCAGAATCCTGCCTTGCATTTGGCAGAAATTTGGCAAAAGGTACTTGAATCAAAGATATTTCAACAAAGCACTTCAAACTTCACTTCAGACTTCACTGGGGCTCATCATACAGTTACAACGTGTGCTGTTTAGTAATATTTGGGTGTAGTATTCAATAAATAAATACCTTTTCACTCTTATTTTCTTTGTTTGCATCCTGATCTTTGCTGACTTTGATTCCCTTAGGCTGTACAGCAGAAACCACCTGAAAAACAACGTATATATTATATACAATTAGCATTATAGTTGCAAAATAAACATCCAAGGTAATGACTCCAATAAAGCTCTGTCCAGTGCACTCTCTTCATTTTGTCCCATGTAGGAGCACACTGCAGTGCAGTTCTGAGTTACATGCTTTTACTGAAGTTATAAACATCTCTGGTTTTTTAGTGCTCACTGTTTGATACCTAGCCCCATCTCTCTACTCAATTAAGCATCGCTCTGAAGTCAACAATATGAATGTACACACTTGATATAAACCTCAGTGTGGAGTCAGTTCTTAAAACATCAGTTCTTATTTTTGCATGTACTTCAAGGCATGTAGAACTGTATGCCTTTTCTTAGGCAGGCTTTAAGAGTTTTTTTGCCTTAGCCTCGAAGACGAGGAGACACCTAAATCTCTTGAAATTTATCTTGCTCTGAAAGAACTGCTTGAGGTTTCTCTGATGATACATTTTACATGGAGCTGCTAGAGAGAATCTGGCTACTTTTCATCATGCTTTTGTTCATTTGGATAACAGACTATATTTTTCGATGATGAAATACACACAAATTAAATCACACAGGGCCAGAATCAATTGCACAGATGGGCGAACCAAATTAACACCTAGTCAACAAATTTGTGTCTACCCAACTTACATCAGAAGAACATGGTTTTGAATCGGGCCAGATAAGTAATCATATGGTCTATAAGCAGAAACTCTGGCAGGAGGGATAGACAAAAATCGACAGATCTTGCAAAAAGAAATTTATCCAAGTTTAAAAGAAGATGCATACTACACATTTATTATTTTTTTGGAATAAAAAGTAGGAATAAACTCACTTTTGGTAAGTTAGACAAACTCTGAACTACGAACACAACAGGATTTCCCGCATTCTTGATAGCTTCTACTGCTTCCTCATGTGTGGCGTTCTGTAGGTCTATCCCAGAAACCTAAAAAATATTGTTTATTTTCATGAGGTAGCCTGTCTGTTGCATTGAGCCTTTACAAGGGATCACATACATTCCCAGGTTAGTGTATATGAGGAAGGTACCAAATTCAGTCAAACAAAATTATTTTTGAAGGATTTTTCCATGATACTTCAAGGAAAAGCATATTGCTTAGAATTTATTCATGATAAAGATGGCCATATGTTTCACAAAGTAATTCTAGACAAAAACATAATGAGTAAGACTCTCACAGTGCTGGGTGTAGTACAACTCTTTCAGATTCTACTTGTTTGTGAACTAAACCCGTTTTGAAACAGTTTTCCAAAACACCACACCCAACCCTGAAGCACGTACAAAAATGGCATTCCCAGCCAGAGCATCTCTGGCTGTGTCGATTTTCACTTCTATTTCTCCAAATGAATACTTCTGAATCTGGGCTCCCTAAGGCGGTAACGCCATTCACACCTAAGCCACTTCCCATAATCAGGATTTTCCCTTAAAGTGTGGTTAACCAGACCGTTAACTACCCCAAATTAATGGACAAAATAACAGCCCAAATTTCAATATGCGCTTCTATATTTATAATTTAGGCCTACAAGTTAGGGCATAAATTATTATTCATTTATATGAGAAGTTTTTTTTCCCCTTCTCATTTCCCCATCAGCTAGCTATCTTTTCTTAAATAGACGGAAGAATGTTAAAAGATCTCCACAGCTTGACATTCAAAAAAGAAAAGATGACACTAGGGCTATATATATATTTGGTTTTCAAAACACAGTGTCATCAATACTTCACACAGATGCTGGCTGCATTTTGTTCTTCCCTCCATTCTCCCAAAGCCGAGACAAACTTCATTTCTTACATTGAAAAGGCGGGTTTATCTGCATTTACCTCAAGTATTTTATCTCCAGTTTTTAAAGCCTTTGTTCTTCCTGCTGGGCTGTCTTCCAGAACTTGTTTGATGAAGATCCCTTTAAGTTCCTCTCCATTCTTCAGGCGCTTTATGACAGTTTGTCCACCAACAATACTGATTCCAAGAGACACATGTGGGTCTCTGAAGATCTCAACACTGAAAAAATACACGCAGACGTCTAACAGCTTGAAACACTTTTTTAAGCTATTAAATGCAAAGCGTTAAATAAATGCAAGCTTTTGGTCTTTCAAGTCTGTTTAATAGAGCAAAGGGATGAAGCCAGAAGCCTAAGAATGCTCTCAGCAGAGGTGGCTTTTTACCCTCAAGTAGTCTTCACCCCACAAAAAGAAAAAAAACCTGTTGCCAGTCCATGCCCACTGTGCTTCTAATAGGCTTTAAGTTTAGAGAAAGTCAGGGTAAAACAGGCAGGGTTTCAAGTAAACAAACTCAGCCTCATTTAGTTTGAGGAAATTGACTGGAAATGACACAAACTGCAAGTGGTATGCTAAACAAATGGTAAAATAAACAAGAAGCTTGATGCAACTTTCCGAACACTGGCTTCTGTGTGTTAGTTGCATACTCATCAGCTAAAGCAGAATGTATTTAATATTGTACTCAGGACCATAAAGTCAATTTACCAAATGTTAACAATACAACGAGAACATGGTAAGAGCTGGACAATGACAGTTCAGACTATGCCACAAAGTTTAGTAGGAGACCCATGGAAAAGGAGACGGCAGCACCATGTGCACTGTTCACACCTAGTTACGGAATGAGCACGAACTTGCAGAACATCCACAATGTAAATCCACCAGGCTTTCCCCAGTCAGCTCTATAAATAGAAGGTATGATTCTGTTGAACATCTGTTAAAAATCCACTGTATCTAAGAAAGCCCAAGGTACACAAATGTCCTGAGTTACTGAGAGAGGAGGGAAGAGAAAGAAAAAGCGTAAGAAAGAATCAGGCTCACAGAAATAAAGGCATGAAGTAAATGAGGAGAAATGATGTAAACATATCAACATACGTGCGTGGTGGTCCCCAGTGGCTGAAGTTTGGAGTTTCTTCTCCTTCTCCTTCTTCTCTCTCAGGCAGTTCACTAATTGGGGGCAGAGGGAAGGGAGAATAATAAATAAAAAAAAGCATCAACTATGCCAGGTCACAATTCCTTGCATATTTTGCATCTGGCAGTGTGACAGCAACGCCTTCACAGAGTGTCCAGTTTAAATCAAATGTGCACAGTCAACAGACTAGACAGGAATTTTTGTATTTAGGTTTAAACGTACTTAAGGAATGCACCAGAAATAAACATGATGGGCAGGCCACATTTATTAGCTGTTCTGCGACATACACACTTCCAGTGCTGTACCTTATTCTACACGTGGCCGTTTAAGCAGTTCCCATTTACTTTCTGATTAATATGCTGCGATTCTTACAGAAGGATATAAACACGATAAAGCCAGTCTAGCTCACCAGAAATCTTAGCGTGATGCAACTGAGAGAACAGATCCTGGGCGTTCCATTAAACACCCCAAACAGGGTGTACTTCAACTTCTGTACTGTGTGTGACTCATCTCTTCATGGAATTGGAATGGCAGTATCAAACTGCATGTCCCCACAGAAAGGCTGAAACAATCCATCCTTGCGCGTATTTTTGGTAGCCCCTGAGAGTTGTCCTGCAGACCCACTCACCCAAAACTAGTGGGGGAAGCAGGGGACAGTTTACAGGTGTGGCAACTGCCTGTGACCAGTGCCAGCTCAAGGCTTCTCAGCAGCACCGGCAAGATTAAACTTCTCCTGTACAGGCCTGAGGGCCGCGGCTGAACTGCTCTTCCCAAAAGGAAGAGGGGGAAGAACAAAGGAAAAGAAAAAGCAAGAGGAAAGATTGGTAAGGAGCTAAGGGGAACGCTCTTTAAGAAGTAAAGGCCAATGCTGCCAGTGAAGGCTACATCCCTCTCCTCCAGGTCACATCCCTTCTGGCTCTCCCCTCTCTGTGGGAGAAGTGAAGTAGGTGGCCTGCTACTCAGGAAGAAATATGGGAAGTAAGGATTCAGTAACCATGTAAGTCACAGAACTGGCCCCTACCAAAGTACATCTCAGAGCAGCACAAAGATTTCAACAATTAGTCAAAGCAAAGAAGGAAAAAAGTTACGAGTATTAAGCAAAAGTCACTGAAAAACTGAAGTGTTGCTCCATACCTGTATGATACTGTTCTAGGCTGAGCTAACGTAACTCTCCCAGATTGCTGGTTGGTGGAAAAAACAAAATCCTCCCCTTTTAGTTCTTCCTTTTCAATAGTTTCTAGGTCAACGGAAAGCTCAGTTCCTTTAGAGTCCATCCAAAGCGTCGTACCTAAAGAAGTAAAGGTGTGGATGTAAACTTTTGCTTCCTCTGTCTCTGCATCTTCTTGTCACCTTCAGAAATAAACCCCTTAGCTCACCATGTTCCAAATGTGGATTGTGCGTGATGATCAAGAGACTCAGTGACACAGAACACAACACAGAACATTTATTTTGAAGGAAATTTTAACCGCACTAAACTCTTTTTTATAGCAGCTGGCTTCTGGTGTACCTTCTGCAAGGCAGTAACGGGAAATGCCAGATCTTTGTGGAACTGAGACATGCTTAGGTACAACTTACGTGACAGATGTTTCTCACAAAAACACGATTAGGAATAGTGAATCGATCCTTCATGCAGGGAGAGCGTTGCAAAGCCCTGCTCCAGCACGGATGACTGATGTCAATTTGGTGCCATAAATATCAACATTAATTAAACCTCCAGAGCTCCTTGCCAGAGTCATTAGTCTGGCATTGTGGCTAACACAGCTCCTGCTGTATATGATGCAGGTGACAAAGAAAGGAAAGAACCTCCTTTCACCCAGTGAGTGGTTTCTCAGGCAGGCTGATAAATTAGTTTGCTCATGATGTACCAAATCCTAACCACTGATTGGGGGGGGCTGGGGGGGGGGGGGGGGCCCGGGGAGGGAGAAGACAAAATTAATTTGGCCTTGAAGAGCTACCTCAAATCATACATACTGATGAAAAAGCAGCAAGTCAGATTAAATCTGAAGAAAACACTTGCTGAAATTTTCACCCCAAGAAATCACTTCATCCATTTCAGTCCATCCATTACCACTCGTATTCCCTGAGTTCCTCACTGCTGCTCTGAGGCAGCCTGGAGAAGGTAAGAGTTTGGCCCAGTAAACCCAGTAGGGGAAAATCCTCACACACAGGGACAACCACCTCACTCATTTGAGACACAGTATGGAGACTGGAAAGGCAAATTTTCACGTCCATTCCAATGCACATGAAGCCACCAGAAAAAAACAGACCAGATTCACAGTTTGTTGGGCTGCTGGGAAACTAGAAAGGTTGCTACAGCTCCTCGTACTTCAAACAGGCGCACAAGCTGCTCCAGAAAAATCTCCTCCAAAGAGCAGGCTCCACTGAACTACAAACTATATTCAGAGCTGTTGCTGAGTACAAGGTCTCCAGCCATCTGACAAGGAGAAACCTTGCTCCTGAGCACAGATTACAAAACCAAGATGCAATCGTGTACTACAGAGCTCATTTGCATGTGTTGGTTGTGGCAAAGTTACCTCTGAAGCCTGCCACATCTATCATTATTATTATTGTTAGGTGTGAAGATCCATGGAATCAGCAGTCAACAGTAACAGAGACAAATTCCTGACAGAAATTACATGCATAAACAAAATAGCTCAAGCCTGGAGTCTTCCTGGGGACGTAGCTAGACAGAGGAAAGTGATTCTTCGCAGTCAGGACAAAGCTGCAGCCACTTTCAATATTACTTGTGACAACTGTAGGTAAACATTTGAAGAAGCAGCAAGAAAATGAAGCTGCAGCCTATTAAAAGCCAGACTGCCTTGAGCCTGCAGAGCTCTTCATTTGAATATTTTATCATTTGAAAGTCTGAAAACAAATTTGTGCTTTGGTATAAAAGTTAAATTTCTAAATACAAAATTACAACAAATAAAAAAATCTTTTTACGAACCTAAATCCATCTGTTTTTCTGTTCCTGACTGGGTAGCTTCAGTACCCAATCTGCCTTTTTGATAGCTGCTGCATGCTGTAGCTCCAGAAGACAGAGAACTTCCGCAAGCATTTTCTTCATACTTCACAGAGGAGAAAAAAGTAATTAAAGTTAGAAAGCAATAGCAGCGACTTATATAGAGATATTTAACATGAGCATTGATTTTACAGCAAGCGTTCTCATCTCCTCAACTACGTTCATATTTCCTTATTCAGACAACTATGAAACACTAACTGCTCATCTAGGCACTATATTAAGGAGAGGTGTGAAAAATATATGATGTGATTGCAATATTAGCAATTGCATCTTTCTACCTGTCTGCAATCCAGACAGGGAGTTGTTTACTTCTTGTTCATTTGTTGTTTTTAGTGACAAATGTATAGACTGAGCACTGTGCCCTGTGGAAGCACTGCCCGTAGAAGCTACAATGTTAGCCTGTTTATGTACGTAGCGCATAAGGAGATAAGTCAGACAAAACCTATAATGCTCGGTTGCTGTGATATTAAATCCTTTTCCACTTTAGTTTTTCCTATAAAAGCACAGAGCGTAGAAGCTGGTGCACGGAAGACTGAGGTTATCACTTTTTTCATTAGCGAGTGAATGAATAACTCAGAAGGAAAAGGTATTCTCAAGAATACTGGAAGTAGTCATATGAGTTCTGCAATTTATCCAAAACTCTGTCGTCTTCTACTCCTTTATCTACCAGAGGTAGGTATAAATGGTATCTTTTTACCATTGCTTCTACCATATGAATTTTCACTCAACTCCATTAACATCTAGCTCAAGGAACAGATTGGGTCTACAACTAATGAGGAAAAGATGGAGTTCCTTTCACTGATATTGCTGCTGAGGAGCCTGGTCTACTAAAACCATAACCTGGCTCCAGATCTTACTGAAATCCATTAAATTAGTAGAGCTTACAAAAAAGAAGTGAGCCCAGGTGTCAGAGACAGGAAAGAAGAGCCACGTACAGGATGCCTGCAAATAGGCTAACCAGAGCGTGTGCCTCATTCAAGCAGGTCAATGTACAGACACTGAGGAACACAACGGAACCTTCCCAAGAATACAAAAGGATAGATGGTGTCCACTAGAGGCACCCAGACCTCATCTAGGAATTAAAACACAAGACAGACTCCTTACAGAGTTCAGATCTGGAATTTTCCTTGAGGTGTGCAGGCCTCAAGGTCAGGGTACAGCACTGAGCCCCACACAGCACTACTTACCATTTGCTCCTTACTGAATGGGTATTCCAGGGACTGCTCTGGACTTAAGTTAACACTAGGTCTTAATTCTTGTGTTTTAGCTTTCTCAAGCTTCTCAGCCCATTGGTCTGTATTGAGGTTCTTCTCTGAGCCTGCTTCCTGCTGATGTGATGCACTGTACTTCAGGAAGTCTAAATGATCTTCATACACATCATCCACCAACATCTCACGTTCCTCATCCACGTCTTCTGTTCTGGGTTTCCAAAATTCACGCATCTCCCAGGACTCCTTCTCGTACTCGCTGTCATTTTTAGAAAGCTGGAATGACCTTCCCAAGTCCAAAATCGGTTCATCAACGGCTTCTTCTTTAAAAGGTGTTTCATCTCTGAAGCCCTGCATAAAACATTACAGGAATATAGATTTTTACATTACGTTTCTTGCTAACTCTTTTAAAGCTGTTTTATGTTAGAACCGTATTAAAATTACATCCTGATTTTTAAAGTGAAAATCTTCTACCTTATGCATTTTTCTCAAAGAAAATGCACTCTCTGACTTATGATTTTAATAGCAAAAGTAGGCATTGCAATTTCCTTTAAATATAACGAAATGCAAGTTGGACAGCTCAGATACTGCTGCAGCAATATCAATCAGCTAACCAATCTAGGCTCAAGTTAGGGAACGAGGATTATTAAATTTCACTAAAAACTACAGGAAAAAGCACACACAAATCTGGCTAAAGGGTCTTTGTGGCTCAAATTATTGTCATCGCTCTGCGGATGCACTCAGATTTCTTACAAAACCACCACAGTAGTTAAATACAAGAAGAGCCTGAGAGTTGGCTGACAGTAGGACAGATGACCATATACTCAAAAAAAAAAAAGACTTAATTGGCTGCTCACACTCTAATAAACAATTTGCTGTTTAAAACAGTAGAGGCTTCAGTTTTCTACTGAGTTCAACCCATTGAGCAAGGTGCAACAAAACCAAAAAGACATTCAAACCCCTTCGAAAGATCTTGCTCAACACTACTTTTTCTGTCATTTGTCACATGCCCCCCCCATTTCCAATGCTATGTGTTTCTCCTAAATTGAGTTGGGAATCACTCAGTGGCTCATGGGGTGTGTCTGACTACAGCTTGAGCCTCTACAGGTGTCTCTGAAGTTTTACACCAACCAGACAGCTTGCTACATGCTGAAAGCTCTCCTCAGGCCACCAAGCACGTACACCCAAACCTGATCTTCGAGGCACTGAGACCCAGCAAGACTGAAACCAATCTACAGATTCAGGGGGTCCTGAATCAAAATATTTTTCTTTCTGCTTCCTGCCCCTCACCGGGCTCCCCAGGGTACTTCACTATTTCTGACCCTGAATGTCAGAATTCTGTGTAGTTAGAAAAAGCCTCAGACACTGCCCGAAAGTGCTTGTAATTCAAATGAGAGTCAGGAAAGAAAGCAAGAGACAGACAAGGGTATAATGAAACACAGTAATGCTAGCTGGCACGACGCACCACATTAGTAGTCTAGAAATTACCCCATGTTCATAGGCATTAAATATTCCTTTTTGCCCTGTGTACCTTGATCTCACTAAATACCCGATCTGAAGAGATTCTCATTCTCTTCAACATTACTTCATTTCATTTCACTTCTGCAGCATCGTTCTCCGAACACTGTAGTCTTGTAAGAGGCACCACCTTCATCATAATCTGAAACAGCTGACTTTGCTCAGAAACGAGGCAGCGATGTGCATTGCCATCTGATACAGCACGTAGGTACGTGTAACCACACGCTGCTGCACTGCAGTACCAGGCTCTACCAACGGAACAGGGAATCCTGCTAGCACAATAGCCAAGTCTACTGTTGGAGCATATAAAATGGTTAAGATTTTTGTTCTGAGTCAGCTTCTTCAGCACTGTGCTAGAACACCAGAGCGCAAGCCACCATGGCACACCACTCTTGGCTCTCATATGGGCAGATAAGGTAATAAATGGATGCCATTCTTACGACACACCATCAGTTCTGTCACACAAAGTAAGATCAAACACAAGCAAATACCCCCGCTTGTATTTTGTACGGACTGATTATTACAGTGCCTATATTCACCAGGACTGAGCTGCAATATTCTACGTAAAGATGCTTAATTACATTAGTTTTAGCTGGGACGTAGGGAAGCAATCTGAGCTGGCAGAGGACGAACTGCTCTGCCAGGAACCCTTCCTATGCACCTCGTAAACAATACATTCCATTTTGCCTCATGAAAATCAGTAACACGTCCAAGATGATTCCTACATAGCACACCTACATCTACCCCATAATAGTGCTCCTTTTGATGGTCCTAAAACATGATTGCAGCATTAAAGATAGGTTTGTGTCCACAGAGAGGCAGACAGGTTTAACAGTATGAAAATCTAGAATTTCTAGAAGTCAAAAAATGCATTCACCATTGTGAATTAATTCACATTTGCAGAGCACATGAAAACAAGTGAGAAAATCTCCCTCGCTCTCTACAAGTCAGTACTGCAATACAATTCCCTATTACCGTGCTGTCTGACTTTCTCTCGCTATCTTTAGTGCTTCATCCTCCCACAATCAGGTTATTTCTCAGAAAAAAAAAGCTCTGAAGAAGAAACTAAAGAAATTACTCAAGACCACACAGGAAGTGTATGAAGATCTCCAGCTTGCCTCGTACAGCAGACTAATTCTTTGTTTTGCTTCATTTTAACACAAAATGTTCCATCCCGTACCTTACGTTCTCAACAAAGCTGAACGAACTACTTATAGTAGTTACTTATTATTACCAGGAATATACCATTCCTATTTCATATCCAAGGTATCCCAAGGTATTTTAATCATACAGTAAATTTGATAAGGGAGTCGAGGAACTGCACTGCTAAGTACAACGTATATATTTGGTGTTGGCAGTACAGTCAGCATACAGTTAGCTGTTAGAATCTAGAGGGAAACCTGAAGCTCATTCAACACTCAAATCCTATCTGAAGGGCACGCAATCTTCTGACTTTAAAACATTATTTCCTGTCCCTATAAACTTCAGCTGAACCAAAAGAATAACCAAATACCTGTGGTGCTTCAAGTATTATTGAGAAATTATCTGTTGGCTCTGGAGATGCAGGGCTGGGTTTAACGCTTCTGGTATCCACACCGTGCATGCTCTGCTCTTCTTTGCTTTCTCCCTAAGAAAGGTGACCAAAACGGTAAGTTAGAAAAACAAAACAAAGAAATAAAGCTCGCATTTATCAATAAACTAAAGGGAAGGAGAGACAGCTATTGGAAAAGAGGGTGAAAAAAGTTACCGAATGATAAAAAGGAAAGTCACCACTGGATAAGATGGTAGACTAAAAGCTGTTCTCTTCAAGATACTAGTACGTATATGGTAAAAAAAACAACAAAGATGCAGAGGAAAGACAAAGATGAGAATAATGACATAGCACCAGTTTGAATTACAAGCACTTTCTATTGTATTGTGCTTTCCTTTGATTAATTTTGCCTGCTTGCCCTTGATCAACACCACGGCAGTGTTCACAAGTAAACCACTGCCTATTCCAAAGCCCCGATTCCAGAAAAAGAAATTCTACTTGAATTTACAGCCTGGACTTCAAACAGATTAAGTTTCTTTGATGCGACTGGAGCTCAAGCAAGCATTTAGCAGTGTCTCAGAGTGAAATGGGCTTCAGCACGTTTGATTAATTTGCCAAATTCCTTGAACCACATGACACCTATGCATAAGGCCAGTTCTCACCCAGGTTTGCCCAGACGTGTCCTCTGATTCCATTTGGATGGTCTTTCAGACGGAATTTGGGAACACTGGTTTCCCATCAGACCTTTAGGCCTTAGAGCTGCCCATTTGTGAGCTGCCCAACACATATCCGAGGTGCGCACACGGCAAATTAGCAGCTTTCCACATGCATGTGGATTTCCCCCCCAAAATACAGCAACCTGATCTCCATGGCACTGAATGAGACAGAAAAAAAAATGCGGTCCTTACCACCAGAGGTTTGCAGATTCCAAGAGAAACTCTTCCTGGGGGCACAGCTTTCAATACTTCCACTGCCTCTGCCAAAGTTGCGCTGTCCAAGTATTTCTCATTGACAAATACCAAGCGGTCACCCGCTAACAGCTCACCACCACGTTCAGCTACTCCACCCGCCACCAGAGAGCTGATCACAATGGCTGTTCTTGTTGGATCTAAGGGATCCTGAAAAAAATAAAAATCCCCGGAAAGGCAACGGTGATTTTGAACAGATGAAGAGCAGTTAGGCACGTTCCTCGTCCTATTGTACACCAGAGAAGTTTGCTAAGATATTTAAAAGGACTGTCCACTAATACAGGCATGGCTTGCAGATCGCAGAAAGAAAGGTTTGTGGAAGGGAGATATTCTGTCACTTGCCTAATCCATTAAGAAATTTTTAATTCTAAAGCTGACTGCTGCCCTGCCTGCCCTCTTCTTACACACGGAGAAACAGCCAGGCCAACCTGCACACAGAAAAACAGCTCTGGCACTGTTCCCCAGCCTGCTGTGCGCTAGCGTTACATAAAACAACCATTCTGCACGCTGTTCAACAGCTTCATAGCAGCAAAAATGGTTTTAAAAATCACTACAAGATTAGAAACTTAATTTCAAATATTAATTTATTACATTTAAGAATTAAAACTACAACATACAAGAAAGAGCACGATGCATTTACTGCAGTATTGGTGCTTTGTGAAATCTGCAGGACAACTTCCAGAAATTTTCTCCACTCTTCCTTAAGAAAGAGCAGAGGAGCAGCACCAGGAAAAGCAACTAAGATCTTTACTGAGGACACAGAGCACTGCGGTGATGAATACAGAGACACGTGAAGCAGACAACATCATACACATTGGCGAGACTAAACAGATGAAAAGACAGTCGCTTCATCGTTTTTTTTTCCAGTATTTACCTTTGCATTGTTATTTCTATCATAATTATGTCATTTCTATCATACATTCAGCCATTACAAAATGCATCCTCAATCCAATGAAACATCAAAAATTATTACAACATGGCAGAAAGATACTCAGAAGTCTTTTTTTTTTTTTTTTAGATTAGATATCCTCCTTCTCCTCCCCGAGTACTCAGAAAGTTCAGAAGCGTTCCTTGTATGCACTGTGTCCACGTACTATTATTCCCTCAGGATCTGCATCGCATTCAGGGCACGGGAGGGACCAAAAAAATGCAGAATCCCCATCAGAAAGACCACCATGAATTCACACCTCAGTGTTAATTTGAAAACAGGAATGCTTTTTTTCCACTCCTTATTTTTATACAGCCATACGCTACTTCCCAAGCAAACTTTTTTTTAAGGTATGTACAAACAAATGAGGCAACGAGCATCATAGCTGCAAGTGGCTGAAATCAGAGGAGTGAAGTTAGAGTTCAGCAGGAAGAGCAGCGTCGAGGCTGAATTCAAGTAATAGGTACTAGTAATAATTCTCCGCCTAACCCCAGCACTTTATAATCTTCACCAACACTGGCTGTCCGCATTGTAGGGAAGAGGCTTCCTTGCTAGCATCACGCCCCGATAACCAAGCCAAGGAGCTTCCCTCTGCTGCACAATGTTGTTCTGCCTACTGAACGAGTGTCAGTTTGCTCGGCTGTCCCGCGGCTTGTAAAAATTCATCCTCAAACCTGCCTCATACAGCACAGAGTGGGAAGTTGTTTCAAACACCAAGCTGTTCGCATGGTGTCCACTTCAGGAATTACTGGAAGGCAAAAAATAAACCCCAACAAATGCAGGAAGTCCAGAAGAAAAGTTCAAAAAGATTCCAAGAAGTAAAAACAACAACAAGTTTGCTTTATAAAAGAGCTGAATTCTGAAAATGTAAAGTTCCTGCAGCCCTTTGTGTCCAGAGGCAGCTTTGCCTGGCCTTACCAAGAAAACCACGTGCCCAACCATCCTGAGGATGGCTGAGCACAGAAGGAATACTCCGTTTGACACGGACTCTTGAGAGGTTTTCCATTTCTGTTTTTGCTCCAACACATAAATAACCTTTTGGACTTCTTTGCAAAACCAGGATCACGTTAGGACAGCCGCTCTGAAGCAAGGAAGGCGCTGCTTGCACTCGGAAGGCTTTGCTAATGGAACCAAAGCAGCAAGTTTCCTTATCATCGGCTCCTCTGGCCATGGCAAGCAAGGCTGATGCTGGCTCCCTGAATGGGTGAACGCTCTCTCAGCAAAGCTGCACCTTTGCTGACACAGCAGCTTTCCTACTATGACTTTTGCTGCCTTGGCTATATTGATTAAAAAACCTCAACAAAACAAAAGCAGCACTCATCTTTACTGATGCAGATAAGCTGACGAAGGGTTGCAAGCGAATGGCTGGCCCGGTAATTATGGCACTGGCTGAGAACGAAGGAGAACCAGGCCCAAATCCCTGCTCTATCTGATCCAAAGTTTCTCTCCTTTTGGTTCCAGATCAGAGGCACTGAAGTAGGAGGTGGGAATCCCACCATTAGCTCCTTCAGTACAGATATTTAAGGCCAGTGGCTGAGCCACCCCTTTTCTGATGACACAGTCCTGTTTCACTGGCAGTTTTCACTGAAATCAAAATACTTTGGCATCAATCAATCAGCGTGTGTTGGTAAGATTTAGTCTAGCCGTAAAAGTAACCAACCGTAATCCTGATGGTAACAAGGAGAACGGGAAGAGTTCCCGCGTGCACACGCAGCTGCCGTGCAGTAAAGGTCTGAGAGCAGCAGGGATAGCAGCACCGCCGTGCAACAGCTCATGCAGAGCCTAGGTCGTGCATCAGAACTGCTTCAAAAAAAGCAGCGAAAGAAAGCTCCTCAAGAAAGGGAACTGTCTCAAAACCCATTGATCAGGCAAATACAAAACAAAGGTTATAACTCCACTGCTGGTTTCAAGCAGAGGGAGCTATTGTACAGGAAGAGAAGAGCAACGTAGGCTGCACGGTGACAGGGTTAAGGCTGTAACACGGGCAGGGCTGCAACAACCCCACGTGTTCCTTACCAGCACCGTGAATCACAACGCGGCTGCCGAGAGGAATGCAACAAAAGCCACGTGTGAAGACAGAGACCTACCGAATCTCAAGGGGTAATCACCGATACGGATCTCTGTAACTTAACGTGAGGGTGACGGCCACTGTGGGCCGCACCGTGCTTCTCTTACCCAAACAAAAGCAACAATGGTTTTTGGGAACCTTGCCTTACAGTTTCAACTCCAACGCACCCTAAGGAACGCCACCTGCTAAAACAAACAGCAGCCGTTAAATCGCATTCACGTCTTGTAAACAGCGAGTACAACTGGACAAGCAGTGCTAGCAGCCAGCTGAAAAACAGATTCTCACTTTCTGTACTAAGTGCAAGAGACAAGCTCACCCCCGGAGTGCCCTGATGGGCTCCGAGGCCACCTCCACAGTAAGAGACGCGCCAGAGCCATTCGAGGTCACTGAAGGACGCTGACTGGGACTGCACGCACCTACCCCGAGGCTCCTGATGCATGTCACTTGCCTTCTGTTAAGCCAGATAATAGTGATTTTTAGTCACTAGCAGTCGAGGTCTGCATTTCAGTCTGCTTTACAGCAAAGAGCCCATTTACTTGGATGCAGTTTGCAGGCTGGGAAGAACCCCCGTCCCCAAGGCCAGCGCTGAGATGCTGCAGTAAGGGCACATTGCTGGGATACAGCAGGGACTCCAGGTGGATAGCTGAAGCAGTCGTTATCTTCCCACAAAACCCCGTGTTACAGCAAGGAGGGAGTGTGCACAGGACAGCCCTGTGCACGCCGGTCATCTTAAAACGGGCCCGAACCAGGGCTGGTACCTTTAGCAAGGAACTTGTAACCTCAGCGTACTGCACAAAGGAACCCTTCGTGAACAACGAGGAGAAGCAATCGCACTGGGAAGTAAGGCTGTCCGAAAAAACTCCTCACTCACAAGGCACTGATGCAAATTCAAAAGAAAAAAAAAAAAGATTACACATAAAAAACCCTGCAACTTGTATGAATAATGAAAGCTGACCACTGCTGTGCGTCAGAAGCAGCCCGGGATGCTGGCCTCCAGGTTACCCTTGGAGAAGGCAGCACGTTGTAGCTGTTGTCTTTTCCTTTGTGCTCGAGCCAGCCACGGAGTATATGAACTTGTTCAAAACGGTCACAATTTACTCACACTTAGCACACCGTATATTTAACTGCAGTGAACCGGAGTTTTTCCCTTCCCCCCTCCCGCTCCTCATCAAAATCCACCAATGTTTCCTGGAGGCCAGGTGTCAAATTTTTCTCCTCCTTTTCAGAGCCTCATTTGTTCTGGCTTCATTTAGCAGCCCAAAGAGTCAGGCAGGGGCCACTGCAGTTGCTGCCTCTGGGATCCCTGCGTTTGGAGCAGTACGAAGACTCTTAAAAACCTGAGATCTGCTAAAACGTTAGGAGTCCCAGGGGCACGGAGTTAAGAGTCCTACGCGCACTGCTGCCGGCGCGTAACCCCGCTGCGGCTCCGAGTCGGGGTCCCACCAGTGACGCTCGCCGCCAGCACCCAGCATCCATGAGCTATCCTTAGGACACAAGTCTGGAAATACAACCAACAGGGAGTAGCTCTGTCCGTCACACTGGAAAATTAAGATGGTTATCAATCTCCGACCGCAGAGGTTTCTGCAGCAGCCCCCAGAGGGCACTGCAGGCCGGCCCAGCCCAGGGCGCCCACCCCGAGCACCCAGCCAGGAGCAGGGCGCCGGGGGCCGGCTGTGCCGCGACTCGGCTGGATGTAAGCAGCTACCACATTTTCTAGGGTTTTGTTTGTGTTTTTCTTCTTTAAAGGCTCATATGAAAATGTAAGACAAAGCCGCGGGTGACTGACATTTACTGCACAAAGTCACTCTCACTCACTTGCAGGCTATATTAGTTTTGGCACCGTGCAAGATCTAAATTCAGCTCGCCTGACTTCCTAGAATATTTTAGCTTTCTTCAAGCAACAAACTGCCTGCTGCCGCACAAACACTCCTCTGAAAACACACATCAAAAATAGCATGGCAAAGAAGCCCAAAAGAAACAGTTTGAAACTTTTTTTTTCCCCCCCCGTACCAATTTTGATTTATCTGAACAATTTTACAAGTGCCAATTTGTATACTGCAGGTTTTGGCGAGAGAGCCAAAACAAACACATGTTAGAGCTCAGAGGTCAGAGCAACCCAGCTTCATTACATTTTGCATGGGACCACTTCCAGGTCTAACATGCATATACATATTTAAAACTCTCCAGTCTGCGCTTGAGTACGACAGCAGACTGAAAGGCTCGGCGGCACAGCACTGCAGCATGCTGCGCGAGGAACACGCAGACGTCAACAACTACAAGGCCCAGACGGGTGCCTTCGACGTTCATCTTACTATCAGGTAGAAGGAAGTGCATGAAACCTTTTCCCTGTACGCTCAGTGTAATGGAACTACTCCCAGTACTCATCCCAGCCCTCATGTTGCCAAGTGCCACTCGCAGAACCCCCTCACAAGCACACCGGCCGTCAGCTGGGTGCAGGAGTCCAGAACCAACCTGCACCCTCCTCCAAGCCTTTAAGCACTTCCATACTGGAACAGAGAAGGGGTGGAACCAGGTGTGAGTGAGGTCCGATCCCCTCTTTAATGTGGCCTCAATTTAGGCTTGAGGGCCACAGTTCAAACCTGCTCCCTGACTCCAGCAGATTTACACGAGATGGTCTTCAGAACTGCCAAAAGTACTCAAGGCCTAGAAAAACCCCAAACCATCCCTGAGTAAGTGCTCAGCTGGTTTTTGTTACACCCACCCAACAACCAGGGAATTCAAGATACCGTGGGCAAGCACACACCGAAACACAAAGTGTTTCAGACTTGTTTCTGCCGCTTCCGCTCACGAGACTGAATTGAGCAGGACTGCTTCGGGAGAGGCCCACGCAGCGCGAGCGGCCGCTGGCTGTGCCACAGGAACACAAGCTGGTGCGCTGCGCTCACGCCGACACAGAAAGGCAGCCAAGGAAGAAGACTGAACTTTGTTGTGATGTAAGGCAAAGCACTGGAAATAAAACGTAAGTGTTTATTGATCTGCAGAGAGGGAATAAGGGAAAGCATTGCAGAAGCTCTAGGGGACAGCCAGCATTAATCAAAACCTCCGTTGTGGGAAGTGTCAGCAAAGAAGCAGGAATTCACAGAGGGGGAAAAACAAAAAGCAAACCTGAGCCACACCCAAAGGAGAAGAGAGAACAGGAAAATAGGAGTAGGTGGCTCGAGGGGTTTCCCACAGCGGGCTTTCACCATCAGTGACCTGAAGTCGTGCAGACCTTCTGCAGCAAGAACGAGCGCGGTGGCCAGAGACCGCTCTGCGTGTCCATCCGTCCGTCCATCCATCCGCTGAGGCCAGCGGGCACGGTGCAGCCAGAGCTCCTCGGCAGCTCACCCAGGCTGTGCTGCAGGCAGCCAGGACGAGTGTCCCCGGGGAAAGGCCAGAAGAAAGAGAGCTTGCTCACTGCTGTTCTTCTCAAATAGAAAAGATGAAAGATAGGCACTGACTACGGCAGTTTTGAAAGCGGCACTGTGCGGTGGGCTCACGTGCACGTCGCTATCTTTTAATTTATCAAACTTTTCAATCAACCTGAGGTTTCATCCACCTTTCATATTTGCTCTCAACACAGCTAAAGTCACAGGGATTACATTCATTAGCCTCCTAATACCTCAGACTTTCAGACTTCCATCTCCAGAAAAAAAAAAACACCACACTGAACGCTGACTACAGGGAAAAGCCATTGAGATAAGGGAAAAAAAACCCTGAACTCATAAGGAAATGGAAGAAAGCCACTGTGTGATGAGATAAAAGGGAGAGAGATGTGTGGGAATAAAGAAAAATACCACCGTGCCAAGGGAAAGAGTCATAACCTGCATAACCTGCAGCCAGTGGACTTAATGCACACGCTGAGCTTGACCAGCTTTTGGATTCAAACCACCCCTGAACTAAAAATCCACCCAAATAGTCCAAAAATCCACCCAGACAGCCAAGCCGGCAGCTCCACAGGTAGGCACAGTGACCTCAGCCCCGTTAACAGCCCGTGGCAGCGCAGCGCTCATCAAACCGAGCAGAGCTCTCCGCATGGAGACCTTGCATCCTCGCGAGCAAACATGAATTATAGAAAATTTGCCCCAGAAAGAGCTTCAAAAGAAAAGCAGGGAGACAGGACAGGCTGGTGGCGGTAGGTTTTGTTTTGGTTGGTTGTTTTTTTTCCCTCCAAAAAGGGGTTGCAGACAGTGACTGGGCCAAAGAAGACTTGCAGCAGCATGGATGGTGGAGAAGACAGAAGGGTGGGAAAAACGCTGCAGGGAATTTTAAGGCTACTGAGAAAACCAAGGGAGAGCGGACACAAGAACTCCGAGCGTAACAGTACTACTTGGATTTGTGGAGCAGCACCTCCCAGAAGGGTGAGGCATTAAGAAAACAGAATACCTCATAGCTTCCATGGGCTTTCAGAGTTCTTCACGCTTATCCAGCGGCACCAACACACGCCTCAATCTCATCAGCTCAGAGCAGGACTCGGAGCTGGCTGGGTTGAGCTTTTACGTGCGCGCTGCTCCACCACCTCCACGTGCTCACTGAAAGGCTAGCACCGCTTTCAGTTAAGCAGCCCTCCATCACATAGTTTCCTCTAGTCTCATCTACGTTATCTTACCCTTGGTGGGATTTGCTAAGTGCTTAACAGAAACCCTGACTACAGTTTTGGCCCTTTAAATACTCTGCTTCTCTTGCAGGCAGAAGACATCTGTGGAATAATAATGAATTTCTTTGGTTTGGGGTTTTTTGTTTTTATTAAAGGCTATTCTTTCTAGCAGGAAATGAAAAAGAGCAACCAGCTTGGTAGAATTTGGGGGAACAGGGAAAACATTTCTAAAGGTTAATAATAATACTGCTTAGTGTTTACTTCTAGGATATGTGACAAACCAAAGAAAAACAGATGTTCTAAGTAACACTCTGCTCTCTCTGCACACTCAGGTATTGTTCCCAGCAGTGGCTGTTGCAGCTCACAACAGACGGGCTCTGTGCAGGAGCGTCACCCCTAGGACATGCCACGCCGCTCCGTGCACGGGATCCCTTCCTACCTTCTCACCCAAAATGGGACTGATGATTCCCTCCAGCCCAGCTTCAGGACTTGCCCAAGCCCTAACGTGCCTTCCTGCATCCCAGTTCTTCAGCTTCTCTACCTACCTAAGCAATGTATTCCTGTGCATCTGTCTGTACCTCACGCTGAGATACACAGTCTCTTTGATTTCTTATTAACGTGGTTTCTGCTCTCCCAACGCCTTTAGTGCTGCTGTACTGAGGTTTGGAAACCACTAATCATGAACATCCTAGAAACTTCACCAGGAATGTGCTCAGCTGCATTCACCAGCTCTTCAGTCCGGAAGAATAGTATTTAAGCCGAACTCCAAGAGAATTTTTCAAAAAGCTACACTGAATTCAATACATGGCACACTATTAAGAATCATTTTACAAACGAAGCAGCTTAATATGATTTAAAGGATGCAGAACTTTCCCATAGGGGGAGAGAAGCAAATCCTCCGTGAGATGAGTACCAACACAGTTGGTACTGAGGCTTACAGAACTTTGATGTTAATGAATGTGGATGGGTTGTAGAGATGGGAGAAAAGCTGCCTTTATCAGTTTCCCCAGTACCAAGCTGATAGCCATTGTAAAAGTGCTTTTTAATACAGCTGTGCTGCTTTTGCAAGTGAGCCACAGGTTTCCATCACATGATCAGGTGAAAATGTGCTTAACAAGGACATGAATACGCTGCTTTGTTCGTGACAAACTTATCACGAGACAGACAAAGCTCAAATTATCACAAGAGGGCAAATGTTTAGGCAGCGACTTGTCCAAACATTCCAGCCTGCATCTCACTGCTGGACAGTCCAAAATAGGAGAAAAAATCTAGTTGGATACCACCTTCCACAAATAAGTCGGTTTGCTTTTCTGTAACTCTACATCTGGAGCCTGTTTGTTTGGGGTATAAGAAGCAAAAAAAGATATTTGGAGACACTTAAATTGCTTCACTTCCTGTTGTGAATGACTGCGCAGCGATTTTGTTGTAAAAAAGAACACGATCGTTTCCCATGCTCCCTGGGAAAAGGGCAAAACGGAACCTGCTGAATGTGCAGCGAGAAAGACTTCAGTTGGACAGTAAGAAAAAGAAATAATGATAATGAAGACAACCCCAGGAATAAGGCAGCTGTGGAGTCCCTGTAGTCAGATCACAGGAAAAACCCGCTAGGCACTGACCCGGGGGGTGAAGGCAGGCACGCTTCATGCTGCTTCAGGTCTGGGTAGAGCGAAGCCCATGGTGTGGACGTGCCTGTTAATACCTGCATGGATGTGCAGGTATTTACACCCACCTGGGCATGGGTGACCCCGTGAGCTCCTGACCCCCAGGTCTCTGGGGCAGCCGGGTACTTGGGGCCTTGCCCTCCCAGCACAGCATCTCCCAAGTGATCCTACAAGCCACATAAAACATCAGCCCTCTCCGTTCCGAGCCTCATCCTCTCTAGTTTCACACACTTTTAAAACAGCTGCTTTAAAATACTGTGACTTCAAAGCACAGTAAATTAAGCTCTACATAAAGTCCATTCAGCTTTTTGTTTAATTTGATAAAAGCTCATCAGACCATTCAAGTTGCCTTCTGGTCAATACTGCCTCAAGAAATCTGCGACTCAGCTACCTGTGGTTTTTCCAATATTTCTGTAAAACATCACTGACAGAATCCGTTTGCCTGCGTGCACCAGGTCTCCACTAAACACTGTTTCAGGGCTACACAAAGTACCCTTTATACTAATGGGATCGCTTTTCTCTCTTAAAGTCTTCACCTCGTGTGATTTTTCTTTCCTCTCACTGCAACCCCCTGGGACCGCAGCCGTTTTTATTCGGCCTTTCTCCTGTATTTAACCTGCCGACACACCGACACACCGTGCCCTCTTCCATTTTCACTTCTTTCTACGAAAAGGGGTTGGTCTCAATAACAACAGCTCAGCTCCCGACTTGCAGGCTCGGAGGTTTAGCTCCAGGCTAGACAAAGTTACCAACAAGCTGGAAGCTTTCAAACCCGATGGCGTAGCCCTCTGCATCACAGATGATCCCAAAGCACTCCACGAGCTGCGCGCTGGGTCCCTCACTCACCATCAAAACCCGCTTGCCGCTAACTGTGCCAGCAACACTACATAAAAGTTAGTTAAGAGGTGAAAAAGAGAGCGACTTCTCCAAGTGAAATTACAAGGAAATTAAGGGAGGTAGAGTATATTACTTCAGAGAGAAGTTGGCCTGAGGACCGAACAGCACACCTTTTTAATGGCCGGGGGGGGGAAAGGTCCCTGCTCGAGGTTGAGCCGTACCAGGAGGCTGCTGCTCGGTCCCCGGTGGCGCGATGCGAGGCCTTATCGCCACAGAAAGCGGGCTGCAGGCCGAGCCTGCCGGCAGGGCCGCCGCGCCTCCGTCAGCGGGCTCAGCAGCCAGGCTTTATCAAGGAAAAGCAATGCCCTGCCTGAGAGCTTTGACAAGATCCCAACACAGCGGTGACAATAGAAAAATACACAGAAGGTTTCTTTCTAATACCTCTTCGACGCTCGTTATTTAAATAAGCCATCACGGTTGGAAGGAAAAAAAAAATCCATTGAAAGCAATAATTTCAAGAAACACACAGCCCGAGATCAGCCCTTCCCATCTACCTCCCCCCTCAGCAAGTATTAGCCTCGCTAGCAAGACGCCAGTTTCAAAGACTTTAACATTTCCTGCTAAGCATTTAGAAATTCGGACATTCGGCAAAAAGGAAAAGAGATCTTTTTACACACAGTGATCACGTAAAGCTGAACAGTACAAACACAACCCTGTCATGACAAAAAGGCTACATCTACTCTAGGTCTCTAACGGCATCCCAAAGTTTTAGGAACACCTCAGCAGCCCTCCGAAGAGGGCCTTAATTAATAAATCAGTACCGGAGAAGGCTCTGTTTTGGGCACCTAAATCCCTCAACACAGACAAAAGAAAACACAGGACAAAGTAGCAATACCATTGATTTAGCATAATTGGTATAATTAATTCGTAATTAGTTCATTAAAATATATAGGCATTGGAATTATGCTTGTGCATTTCTGGGAATATCCTGTAAGCCACTTGGGACATGCTTATCATTTGTTTGATAGATGAAACATTATTAGAAAGACAGCCCATTAAAAATTCATATACCAGAGTAATAATTTCTCGATCTCAGCACTCAGTTTTCTAAGTACTCAGATGTCTCTTCTACCTCACTAAGAGTTTTCATTAATACCGTTTGTTCAGAACACGACATGGGAACTGCAGCGTTTCAGACAACTGAAGCACGATATCCTTTACAGCAAGCATACGGTTCGTTTTGAGAAAACAGATGACTGAAAGTCTGTCTGAATGATATACCAGGAGAACACTCAGCACCACATCATGTTCTATAATCAAAATCAAGATGGAAAGGTAAAAAGCCTTGTGCTTCAAAATGCTTCAGAGAACGCAGCAGTAAAATACTTGCAGGGCACCCTGAGCAGCCCAGGGTCTAATTAGCATTCTTCCACTTCTGCAGCACATTGCTCACTGGTGGAGCAGACCCCAGGCATGTCTGTGTGAGCAGATTTCAGGGGTTCTTAAATATTGCAGATAACAGCCACCAGTCCCTCACAAGCAGCGACTGAAATGGGCTGGTATACATCTGTACTGCAATAGCATTTTGGAGATGGCATCATCAGGACTTGGTGGGGGTGAGAAGTAAGGCAGAATAATAGCGCACCACAGTTTTTCTCCTGTAATGCTACTTTAAGCATTCCTACCTATCTTTCTGAAGTCCTACTGCTATTTCTGAAGTTCCATTTCAACCAACAGCTACAGAAACATTTTGATCTTCAAACCCAGAACATTCACATCCCCTCCAAGCTGGGTACCTAACACCAAAGTTTCCTTAAGCTTCTGTAACAGACAGACAGAGAATCACTTTGGGTGTAATCCGCAGCACCAAGAACAGCCCTTCTGCTCAGACTCACCTCTCAAAAAGTCTTTCCTTCCCAACCCTGCCTCCACCAACACTAATGGGAGTCTAGAAGGGTCGGTTTGTCACTGACGGACCTCACTTAGATGCATGAAGCTAAGACATGGGAATACACATCTTGGATTTGCTCATCGAGTAATCCGATGATTTTTTTAGATGAACAGTGGATATAAGTGCAAACACTGTACTTGCCACTATAAGCCCTGAATCTCTTTTCACAAAACAAAGAGTATGCGGCTCAAAGCTTTCATTATTTTTTAAAAGGGTAATTAAAAAAAGAAAGTCAAAAACGGAGTTGGATATCCAGATCCTTTAAACCACAGTTATAAACTTCACTGTCATTTTGTGCTTCTCAGCAAACTTGCTTTAACAATTCTGAACAGTCTCCCAGTAACCACACAAATTTTTCCTCCCCTCTAATCTAGCATGGACAATTACTTGTTTTCTTTGCCCTGCACTCAAGAATATGATGGATATATTTACATAAGTGCACACACAACCACAGATATCTATATAAAAATTAATCTGCAGATGATGAAAAGTGTAAAAGATCTAAGAGGCAAATCCCAAACAAAAGAGCATACTTTATACACAAATATCTTGTCTTGAAATTATAAAGATCTGAGATTAAGTGGTTTACCACTCATTTAGAACTGATTAGAATATATTTAAATTTAGCTGAAAGTATCACAACATTGCTCGTGTATTTGCATCTGTGAATAAGTAAATAAAAAGCCTGTTATTAAAGCCTTCATTAATTCTGATTATATGAGAACTTAAAAGCAAATCTGTGTATTACTGCTCTGTAAAGACTCCTAGCAACTCTAGTAAAGCTGGCACTGTAACACAACATGTGTCAGTGAAAATGACTAACAGGATCTATTTTCAGTCATCTTAAATCACGCTGGTAAAATATAGAATTAATGGTTTTGCATAACACTTCAGATATTTTTTATTTTAATTCACCCCCAATTCACGTCCTATTGTATCAAAAATATAATTGAATTTTATATCACTTGACATTTATGCAGAACAGTTGAATACATTTTATTAAACTACAACGTTGAGGCAGCACTCAGATGTGATGTGTATATTATTATGAAGAGTGATCCAACTGTTCTATTTCCTTACAAGTACGATGGTTAGAAGTTAAAAAATGTATCGTGTTGACTAGAAAAATTAAGAACATTTCATTCTGACTTCAGATTTTGAGTTTCTATACATTCAATCGAAGCCAATATTTTGGAAAGAATAATTAACTAACTTTGGAGGAATTTTCCCCCAGTTAAACACTTTTCTGTTGATTTCTAAAGGATTTAACAATTAAGCATATAACCTGCCCCAAAATGTTTCTTCTTGGAGAAATCACTTTTAAGCTATAAATGGCTACTGAAAGTCTTTTTTCTTTTCTTTTCTTTTTCTTTTTTTTTTAAATACTGAAAATTCTACCTTCATCTCCAGCGTGTTAATTTAATAGTTTAAGCAGGAAGGCAAAATTAAAAATTTGTTAATTAGGCTCTTCGACCTCTATTCTTATATTAATACATTAAAGCAATTCATTCAAGCAAGTTTTTATTTTACAGAAACTTGAGTTTGCGACACAAATTCACCTGTGAGCCCTGACGTTCCCTTTTGACTGTGAAGGGCAGTCATGGTAAAGCTTTACCTTTGTAAACGCTCATTTGAAACCAGGTAGTTTTGCTTTTATGCTTTGATTCAATGCCTGAAATGGTGAATCTTTCCATGACTTGAAGGGGACCACAGATTGCAGACTAGCATTGTATTGATAAATAAAAGTGATCTGGGGCAGCAAGGGCAGAAAGAAAAAGACTCATTAAGTATGGTACATAAAAAAGTGATGTTGCAACACCTAACAAAGTTTTTTTGCACTATACCCGAGAAGTCCTTCCAAGTTAAAACAAAATAAAACAAACTAAAAATCACCCTCCCCAACATTTAGCCATTAAACTCAGAGTTATGAGGTAGAGTTTGATTAGAAATTTTGCACTTTATCATAGTCAATAATCAGACTGGTTTTGAATTAGCTGTACACTAGACTTTATAGAGTTGGCCTAGAAATAAATTACTTTTTCCTACATACTTTCGAGGCCCAAGCACCAAGTTGATGACTTGACCCAATAGCCAACATCACAAAACACTTTCAGGCACCATATAAGACAAAGGACGAATGGAATTTTTGATGTTTAGTGATTCAAAAAGTATACCTGATAGTCTAAAATGCTGAATCCTAAGCCATTTTTGTCTTTCTCTAGTTCAATAACCTTCACATCCGGAGACCATAACGCTAATTCCCCTTCTTCTTCTTCAGGATTTATGTCTTCCTCAGGTTTCACCTGAAAAATAAAAACTCTAGTTCAAATACTATGCTTTGGAGTTCTTTACAAGCACTATTAAAAAAGTTTGATTATTATTAATGGCTCATACATACCCTAAAATATGACATTTTTTTGAATTACAACTTTGAACACCAAATCCAGTTTTAGATAGCGGTACCTTCTGCAACTTGCTGCCTTGTATACTCACTCCCTTGCTCCTTTCCCTACATGTTCTGAGCACTGGAGCCCAGCCTGACATATGAATACTTACATATTAGTCAAATTAGTTGTAGCAACATTACTAACCTGTTACATGTTGATGAACCATCAGCTGTCCCATTAGATGCATAAAGGAAAAATAAATGTCTTAGCATAAAAGATTTAACCAGTCACAGTCAGCTTATGGAAAGACCAGATGTTAGAGAGATGATCGGACACTTGTGGCAATAAATATGTAGACAACAATCTCTTAAATCGTAACTATACATCTAGTATCTAGTTTGAAAAAAACAAAACAGTTTCTTTCTTTTGCATCTCATCACAAACATTGTGTAAGAGGTATAGATACGCAATTTCACTGTGTAAGGACAGCTTCATAAACACATCTTCCAGAAAGGCATCTTTTTTTTGTCTAACTTAGGTTAAAACATGCATTTTAAGTGATATTTTACCAATACAATGTTTACAAACTATCAATGCATGATGTCACAAGAAAAATGTTACAACAGTAACTTCACACATTTAACTTGATTTCTTTGGACAGATATGTCTAGCACACAGAGCACTACTATGATGCAAAAGGAAGGATTTCCCCCTCACACACACACTCCATCTTGTTATTTTGTCAAAAGAAAGCAGAAATATTGTGAAACTACTCTATGGAAAGTGCAACCTCTGTTCATCCAGTATTGCCTTATGGCAAAGATGTGCAACTGACAGTCTGCACATAGAAAATATTTTTTTTAACATGCAGGATCAAAAAACTGCGATGGATCAAGTTCTATTTGCAATGGAAAGGGCCTTTTACAAAAAAAGCATGACACTGTGTACCCCACTCTTCCCTCAAACATCCATATTTCACATTTAACTCTCCTCCCAGAAATCCTCGCTTACAGGAAATAACATCAGAAAAGATGAGAAATCAAGGTGTAAATACTTTTTATAAATAGGAACAACCGTTACAAGCGTCAAGCTTTAGTTTGAGACTTTAAAGCTTCTGCAATGGAAAGAAACATTAAATTTAATATTTTTCCAGTTCTATAAAAAAAACAGAACATGGAAGTAATCAGCTAATGGCAGCAAGGATGTGATTTAGTATAATTCAAAGCTCTCACTCACCTATTAGGTGTAAGAATGATGAATGGGATGTACACAGTCAGCATGCTAGCTTGGTGATTTACCTACCTTGTATTTATAGTACAATGAAGTTTCTCATGAGCAACCTGTATAAACTGCAGTAAAAGTAACACTGCTGCAAACATGAACCATCTTTCACTGAAACACCGGCAGCCACTTACAAGCCCAAAGTCACTTAGAAGCCCAAAGGTAGCTGTATACGACAACTGAATACAAAAATGACTTGTATAACTACAAATGTATTTTAAGAAATGTTAAGACTGATGAAAAGTCTGGATCGAATAAAAGAAAACTCTGTCTCCCAGAAACATGCACTTTCCCAAGACAAAAGCTGTTGTCCTTATACCTAACTGAATGACATGAGAAGTCTACCTTTTGTTCTGGAGGTGAAACTCCCACAGCGGGTTCATCCAAAAGAGACTCATTGCCATCATCAAAAAGTCGCCGACAGCAGACCATCGTAAATGGAGGTGGCACTTCTTTCAGAAAAGTGATTGCCTCGCGGCGTGACTTTCCATACAGCTGAACTCCATTTACCTGCACAGAAGGGACAACACACATCCACGCTAAGTTATTTAAAAGGATGTCAACCAGATTCTTTTATTAATTTTTTGTGTATTTATCTTTCCCAACTGCATATGAAAATCTACTTTTACCGAGGAATTACATCAAAGCTTGCATAGCTTTATTAACACATGCTTCTTAAGTACACATGCATTACTATAAATGTTGAACTTCATCTGCAAGATCTTGTGACTACTGCTACATCATGTCTCTGCTCTCTTCAGCTTCCTGCAACTCCTCTTCTGCTCAACACTCTTCCTACTCCAAAGCTTTCCTGGCCTTGTTATTTCATTTTCACCTGCTTCTCTAATGGGCCTTTTTTTTTTCCCCTTTTTTCTTTTTAGCAATAGCTTATCTGTTGGAATTTAAAAAGAAAAATTCTATTTTCCAAATTTCCAAGAAACCACAGATCTCCCTATGCTTTCGATGGACTCAGTTTTGTGCAAGGCCACACAGCAATCTCACTTTAGACATTTTTTTTTCCCCCCATCTTTTTTTCCTACTTTTTTACAGTGTAAGTGTAGCTTATATTGCTGAGAAACAGAGTTTCCCTACTCCTAAAAGCCAACTAAGGAGAAAATTCAAAGTGGTGTAGCTCGCCTCCAACATAGTAAGATGAACTGCCATGTTTTTTTTTTCCTGTAAGAATTGCAGCAACTGCTGAGCTATCAGGCTAATCCATTAGTTAATTATTTAAACAGAAGTATCTGCGTGTAAGGATTTTTTAATGCATTGAGAGTGGCAGTGTGGTGGAAAGTTACCAGCATTTCTCAGCATATTGTGATTGATGGAGAAGAGCTACTGTGCACTCCCAAGCAGACTTGGGGACTCCCATTTCTCCTTTTCTAGCTGCCAGAAATAAGCCTCTAAACACAAGAGGTGCCAACTACCCCATTCAGTTACCACAGCCCTGTAGTTACTTGTAGCACTATCAAATAGGAGTCGGTGAAATTGGTGAAATTTCAACTAACAAAAGTAGGACACAAGGAAGCAATTTACTCCTAAAAAAGAACACAATGAAATTAGCTAAAATTAGAGAGAAAAAGAAAATGCCATGCTTTCTATCATAATTCAAACACATCATTAAAAATAATCAGCATTCAACCTTCTGCATATTAAAGAAAATTCCTGTACTGATCACATTTTAATCCCGACTGTATCAGGCCCAGGTAGAGCTGCTTGTCTGGGGAATGTGGCTGTCACTTTTTCCATTGCAAACCCGTACTTAAAGGGATTTATAACTTGGCTGCAAAAACACACTCTGGGCTAAACCTGGCATACATAGCTTTAGCCCTGGAGCACATTTTTATTTTGTTGGTTATTTTTTTTCCAGCTACAGAGTAGAAAAAAAAAATATGCTCAGTAGGTCTGAACATATCTGTGAAGTTAATTGTAAACACACAGTAATAAGTAAAATTGTTTAAAATATATACAATTAATGTTTCCTAACTTACTCTGCAGCACTCTTTAGCATATTGCTTTTAGTATACAATTTTTGGTTTAGTGGCCAAGAAATTTAAACACTTTCAGCATTCCATTAATCCCTTCCTTCAGGAATCAAGATTTCCTCCATTAAGTGATAACTGAAAAAAATGTTTTAGGTCTTATATCAGTATAAATTTTTGATGTTAAATGGTGAACAACAAGTAAAGGCAATAGAGCGGTGCAGCTACCAAATTAATCTTTCAGGAGGCCTAATTCTGTTCCCATTGATGTCAATTAAATGTTCTTTGCATCCACTAAAAAAACTCATATTCAAAATATTCCACTAAGAGACAGTGTTCAACAGGAAATGTTAATGACTATTCGCAGGCTGAGACATTGATAGATATACATACACACACAAAAGAGATAATATTTTTAATGCTGTTAATTGCATATTTTTCCTGAGCTGATGGGTCCGGCATGATTCTGATAACTTCAAAGCTGTCCCAATACCTCTTTATACATATTTAAACAAACCGATGCACTACCTCGTACACGATTGTCTTTCAACACTCAACCACCATGTTGTAATGCTCAACAGGAATCATTCTTTCTGAGACTGCTGTAAATTTTGTAGAAGTGACAAATATTACGAAAGATTACCCACCATGCAGAGTGCAAAACCTAATGCCAAATTGCTCAAAAGACTGAAGGATCACAGATACAAGTACATTCAATACATTATCTCTGCCCTTGTGACTCTTGATAATCATATTAAACACTTCAGAAAAAAAAAGCATAAAGTCACTAAGAGGTCACAGGAAGTCACCGTTTTGTCCATAAAAAAATGAAATGGTGAACAAAATGACTGAGACTTCCAAAGCACTGCTCTAGCTGCTTCCAATCAACTCTTTAATGTAACTACTGCACACACTGAAGACAAACTAAAAATTAATATGAGCCTTTTAAAGAAGGATTAAATAATATATTAAGTTTTCTATGGTTGTTGTTAGTTTTTGTTTGTTTGTTTGTTTACCTCTAGAAGTTCATCCTCCAGTTGCAGAAGACCAAGTGTTGCAGCAGGACCATCTGAAGCAATTGATGATATGTAATGATGCCCATCGAACGTGTCAAGCTCAACTCCTAACCTCAAAGTGTGGATGGGTAATAGCTGTCAAAAAATGAGACAGTATGTATCTGGATCTACCATAACAAACACATTTAGGATTCACAGCTCACCAAATGAAACAGAACACCCAGTGGGATGATTAAATCTTCAGCTGACATCATCTGTGTTACAGCACAAGGGTCTATCGTTTCTCTTCGTAAACCATTTGCACAAGCCAAAACAACCAGTCAGTCCTTTGGGGGAAAAGGCAATTTGCACTGTACTCTTCAGTGATGTTAGCATACTGAAAAAATGCAGGGAAGACAAGTACCACCTAAAGTCTATCCTACCCAAAAGGTGAGTTTCAACAAAGCTGACAGAAATTCCGTCATCACCATTTTATACTAGGTCAATAACAGGACCAGCTGTCTTGTTCCTTGAGGATCTACCCTACTTTTGAGGTAGAAAAAGTATCCATGAAGATGCAAACATCTGCAAACATCTAAGAGAACTGCCATCCTTATTTCTGCAATGTAAAATCAATCACTTTGTGTAAGCCTTTTCTCGGTTGTTGTTTTTTCCCCCTCCAAGACGCCTCCAATCATGAGTGTCTTTGTGATAATATTAGGAAGACTAGCATAAAACTGATGCATTGCCCAGAAAAGACAGCAGGACTCATGGAAATCTGGGGGGAGGAGGCAAAGGTAATCACTCCTTCAGGTTGGCAGTTTTCTGACTTCTTATTATTGAAGTTGAAACACCGACTCTCTTTCTGTTTCCCCAGTTTATTCTAAATATTCAAGTCAAAGGAATAAGCCATTGATCCTTGACATTTCCTCACATCCATGTTTTATTATGAATTTTTGGCCTTTCTTCACTAAGACATCCCCACAAGCATACAAATGCATCACTTATAAAAATTTGTTGTGCACAACATTAACACACATATCAGGAACATTTATCAAAAGCTTCAGAAGAAAGAAATTAATTTCAGCTCTGACTATTCCAGCTAAAGGATGCCCCACCACAAGATGGGATCATTACGGCAAATCCCTCTGCAGGACCACGACACTGTTTAGCAGAGTTTCAACCTCTGCTCCATTCTGTAGTGACTTTCAGCAATAACTCCATAACTGAATTTTAATACAATTAAGTACCTGACAATTTGAGTCTTACATGTGTACATTCCCTTTATGCCTTTCCTTAAGCTTCATCTTAATTTTTCCTATTTTTCTTTTTTTTTAAGATGCATTTGCCCATGCTGTGAAGAAGTTTTGGACCAGTCCAAAAAATAAGCAGGACACGGGCAGCCTCTTTTGGAAAAGCAAGAGTGACAGAAAGCTGGAATCTCTCAAAATTTCTGAAATACGCAAATCTGGAATTTTGAATCATGCCCTCCTGGAATTACTCTGCCACTGCATACCACGAAGGAAATCATGCAAGTCATACCTTTGAGTACTTCTGGAGCTCTGAGTCATCCGTAATGGGCATATCCACATTCACAACCTAAAAATTGTACAGCATAACAATTTTCAACAGCAGGACAATAAAGACTTTACCAGAACTATCAGTTCTGGACAAAAACAAGGACACAAAAACAAAAACGCAAAGAGCAAAACAAGCTATATTGAAACAAAGTCATATTGATGCAAAATAATTTTAAATGAGTGTCAGAGAAGCGTTTTAGATGCACAACATTTACATTTAGGAATGTGCTTATGCACTACTAGCAGACTCTAACATTATCCTATTCTTGTAGTCTGAAGGACAATTTTAGTCAAGTCCAGTAATCCTCTATAAGCACAAAATGCCATTATGTTTGACACAAATACCCACAGTGACTTGCCAATCAGAATTTGGAAAGTATGATAGCTAAAGTTATTCCTTCAGGCTACAGTACAGCCATCTACCATCTAGACTAAACCACAATCTCCTGCAGCGTATTTCTAACATGGCTTGAAATACATGAGTTTAATTACCAAATTTGAATGAAAAATGGATCATTTAGAACAGGGACAAGAAATCCCTTCGGTATACCTTTAGTTTATTTATTTGAATAAAACAAGCATAATGTTTACCACCAACTTTCTTGTAATGTTCTTCCTTAACAGAATTTATCTGTAACCCTAGAAGGTTATTTATTCTAATTTAAATCGTAATAAGATGAAATCCATAGTGATCTATGGCCCAAGGTTGGAGCTTGGGACACTGAAATTGGGCAGGTTTGGGAGGATTGCTACACTTGTTAGATTTGGAAACATATAAAGCCTTGCAAAAATCAGGTAACTGTTTTCCTTCAGGCTCCTTTTGAAATGTCTAGTTTAACAAAGTATCTACACAACAATGTTAACTCTGGGCTTTTTCTTTCAGCTTAACTTTAAACGAGGCTCCCAGCCTCTTGTTTTCCAGTACCTAGGGTGTTTTTCCCAACAGACAGAATCCATTTGGTGTCCGTTCAGTTGTAACTAAATGAATCTATAACTGATAACTCCCCAGCTTGACTCTTCATGGTTAGGTACTTGGCAACAAATACCACACGGCCATAAATCCCCACACAGGCTCCTAGGGTCTCCTTCCATTTCAGCAGGATCTCAGTTTTGTTCCCTGAGTTGGTGCCACAGAGGATCGGAAACACAGAGGCTGCGAGTGACACTAAATCCTCTCGTCAAACAACTCAGGAATACTGAGGAGAAGGCCTCCAACTTGCGGTCACCTTCAGGGGAGGTTCGTGGAGCTGAGAGTAGGGGCGAAGCAGTGTGAAACAGGGGCTGAGCAGGCTGAACTCAAGCTAAACGCTGTTATGAACACAGCCAAGCACGACCAGAGGGAGGCTCAGATAACAAAAACCGGAAGAACCCCAAACCAACTTTCCAACCAGGCTGCCGTAACAGTTTCCTTCTATTATTTAACAGGCCCAACTATTAACATTTTAACAACTATTAACGTTAAATGGCCTCAACTCCTGCCAGGGGAGGTCCAGAATGGATATTAGCAAGCGTTTCTTCACAGACCGGGTGGTTAGGGGCTGGAACAGGCTGCCCGGGGAAGCGGTAGAGTCACAGACCCTGGAGGGATTTGAGAGGGGCATGGAGGTGGCCCTCAGGGCCACGGTGTCACCGCGGACTTGGCAGCATCCGGGTGATAGCTGGACTTGAGCTACAGGGTCTTTTCCAACAGAAACGATGCTATGATTCTCACTCCTGCCATTTCACTGGCGGCAGCTCAAGAAGAATTAGAAACAGACAGTTTCACACACTAAGCAGGTTTTCGTCCTCTGTGGGAAGCACGATAGCTCTAAGGGAAGAAATATCAGACTCCTGAAATGCAAGGATGGGAATATCAAGCAACTGAAGTGGGCAGCCAAACAGATTTATTACATCATGTACATAATCTTATACGAACTTCAGATCTTAAAGGAGTGCTAATGGAAAGAAGAGAAGCAAGTTTCTCAAGACAATTCTTAAAGCTACTTTAAATCTTCCAGCGAGCAATTGGAATGATGGCTACTCCAAGTAGTAAAAATAAGTGTCTCTAAATCAATTGGACAAGCAGTGCAAAGACAAACAGGGCATTTTGGTGGTGGCAGTGAGAATTTCTTAAGGCTTCAGAAAGAGCATTGGCTGGAGACTTTTATCTGTACTCCCTAGCTAACGCAGCCCTGAAAAGCAGTACTGAATTACAATTTCAGTCAACTCCTTATGACAGTTCATCAAAATAATCTTTTGCTTGGCAATCATTTAATACGAGGTGAAGAAATATCTAATAGGCACTGGCACCATAAAGTTACACTACCTTGAATTACTTCCTATTTTCCCAGTATGTTTGAAAATCATTCTTTCATTCTTCTAATAAAACCGTAAGATTCTTCATGAAACATGGGAGCTCTGTTCTGAGCCTTTTTTTTTTCCCAGTGCACAATAAAACAAACAGATCATAAATGAAATCACAAAAATAACATGTCTTTTAAGTGGCTGCTGTGATGTAGATTTAAAAGGACAGCTGATTTTTTTATACCCCTGTTTCTGTCTAGTTTCTATATAACAATAGGACCCATATAAACAGATTTTTTAAATATATTAATTATACAATTTCTGTATTTCAGCCTTGATGTTAATGGAAGCAAAATTTGATGTTACTGATCTGTTCCAAACACTGCGCTGTTCTATAAACAGCCTGTAATGATAAGCTCACAGATGTGTAATTAAAAAAAAAAAAAAAAGAAAAAACAATACATACATGAGTGTAGCTCATTGAAAGATAACATACCATAACTTCATATTCAGGTCCCAGCAGGTTTTCCCACTTGGATTTCAGCTCATATGCTGGAGGAAATGGGACTCTTCCTAAATATGAAAGCAAGTATTAAATTTACAAGCACATTTTACATTCAGAAGTACATTTGCTTCTAAATACTTCAATAAAAATTCAGTGTAAATAAAAGATTACAGGGAATAATCACAAAAAGGAAATTGCATTAAGCTGAGTCTATCAGTGCAAATCAAAGACAACGCTCTTAGGAAAACAATGCAAAATGTCAGCTAGTGCTAAAGTGTGATTTATTCAACTGAGTGGCAGAAGAGGTGATGCTTGCGTTGATGAGATGTGAGTTCTGTACCATATAGTACTGTAAATAAATCATTCTTTCAGGCTGCAAAATAAATTTCACACAACTGCATAATTTGTTGCTATAAAACTGCTTGCCACTCCAAGGGAGCATTATCTCCCACCAAAACGAAGCCCCTTAAGAAGTAAAACACCTGACAAGATCCTGCTGGTACCAAGGAGCTGCGTAAGCACAATGCAGTCATACACTTTATTTATACATTTGGCAGGTATGTCTGGTTTAATTAGGCCAGTAAGTAACGTGAGCTTTAATATAAGCTCCAGTTCTAAACCAGTCTTCCGTGGGAACCTGGCTATCTTGACATTTATATCTTTTCAGCTTTCTTACTTATGCAACCAAGGCAGTATTACATTCATGTAAGACAATTTGACAGAGCTAGACAGCAGAAAATGACTGGCTGCCCTGCGTTTGACCTCATCCAGAAGCTCAGCACACATATAAAGTTCCATGCTGAAGCAAGGTTTAACTGGTAAGAATCAAACTTTAAAACAAATTCCATCCAGCAGCCACAGCAGCAGCAACTGGGGTCTGAATTGCCCAAAACTGTTTTGTGTTTTTTTTTTTTTTTTTCTTTCCCCCCGAATGGCTGCAATAGTTCGTCAGATGTCTAGACGAGGCACAGACCACTCGGTACTGCCGATGTGTCACGCTGAAATTTCGGATGTAAATCACCACCTCACATTTTGCACACAAACTAGCAAGCAAAATACCTCGGGGGAGGATTCTGAAGACACCAAGAAGCTCGGAGCCTACCTACGAGGAAAAGCCAAGACAAACGGGATGCCTAACTGCCTTTGCTTTCAACACCTTCACAGATTGCAAAGATAAAACACGTGAGCTTTGCAATAGAATCCTCATTACATCATTTTATAACTTTGAAGTTTTCCGCTCATTAAAAATAAGGATTTAAGTTAACTTATACAACATAATTATATCTCTTCCATCACTCTCTGTCATGCCAGATAGGCAAATTCTGTCTGATCTGCACTGAGAAACTACTTTGTAAAGAGCTTAACAAGTCAGATTTCTCTTGGAAATATCCAATGCACCTTTAAACATCAGGCTCAAGGAGATTCGGATATCCAGGGTTTCCAGCAATTCAGATAACTATTTGCTGTCACCAAAACCAAACCCCACCAATAATAAAAACTTGGGCTTCTAAATACAGAGCACAGATCTCTTTGAAATAAATTATCTTCTTTAAAAAGGAAAAGCCAAGTTGTCCTGAAAGTCTGGGCTGTGACTTGAGGCTTTTTCCTCCATTTGAATTTAATTTAAGTTTTGAGATGGAAGTTATCTTTGCTGAGCTGTTATCAAGCACAGGCTGATCACTATCTTTACTTCCCAACTGTAGCGAAGACAGAGCACCAGCTCACCTTTCTTCTCCTATTTGCGAAAATACATTGGGACAAAAATTCATTAATTTCTTTTTTTGCTCTTACAAAGCTATCACATGAACACACAGCACCTAAGCACTTGCAGCCCCCTGTGTAGTCAGATGGGGATTTTCAGGCTCACCAGGAGTAATGAACCTTAGGGTCACGCTCACAGTTCAGTTCAACAACTGTAAGCTGTGTTCAGCTGGCTGAATACAGATTTCTCTGTCATTTCCTGAATACAGTATCAAAATCTATGGGTTGTTCAGAGCAGCTGTTGATGCATGTCCCCATTTGAAGTTTCCCCCTTTCTTTCTTTCTAACACACTCTGAAGTCTTTGCTTGTAACCTCCTCAGAACTGCGAAACGCTGGACGAAGGGACTTGGATTAGATATATTTAACTTCAACGGTATCACCCAAGTCACTTCAAATGTGACTCGTTTTTCCCCAAAAACAGCTTTTTCCACATGGCAGTTAGTAGGAAGTTGCTTTTTTAGTCTCTCATCCAGCTGGATTTCTCATGACCTGAGATATGTCCATCTTCTGGAATGTATAAGGCTTCAGAAATTAAAACGTTTCTCAGAGAGAGCTTTCATTTGCAACAACTTCAACATAATTACAGTCCTGTCCCTCTGCCGGCACTTCCATGCAGTTTTTCCTTTCTTGTTAGATAGTGTCAAGAATAAAACATAAGTGTATTGTAAAAATCATCTTTCCTGGTCAAAATTGCTGGCATCTTCAAAACTGGAATATTTTCTTCTCGCAATCTTCCAGATTTCACGAACTCACAAGGGTGTGCCCTGTGCTCTACCACCCTTCACTAACGCATCACCTTTATCTTCCCGACTGTTGGATGCTTTTCTCCAGACATCTTTAAGCTCCTGGCTAGCATCATCATATCTTCGGGTTTTTGAGTGCTGCTGCAAGGCAAAGGGAAGCGGTTCTGCCCAGTCTGCAGTCTTGCAGATGCAGCTGTTAAGTTAATTGCCTGTAGTCCGCTAGCAGAAAGTTTCAGGCCTCATGCACATTGCATCCTAAACCATGTTGCCTTTGTAACAGCACTGTTTAATCATGGCTTTGCCTGGCCAGAATTACTATTTAATACCTCTCCAGGAAACACAATTTAATAAGAATTTCACACAACTGGGCTTAAAGGGAAGTAATACATATTTTTATAAAACATACCTTTTACATTAAACTTTTAAAAGCATTTCCAGAGTTTAGTCAGAGCCTTAAATTAGCAGTATTTACTTTAGCACCATTATAATGAAGTGTCCATCACCATGTCCAAAATAAGCACCTATCTTTGGAATTTAAACTTGGCCACCAAATTCTACTTGGAGGTGAAATCTTATACATCGTATTTCAGTATGAATAAAATTTGCAACTAAGTATTTCAACCTTTTAACAAAGATGCACACACACACACCTATTTTATAGCAGCAAAAAGCTTTTGCAGTACTTTGTAACTTTAAGGGGTTTTTTCCTCTATGAAAAACCAGTTTAATCAAACAATACTCGCTTATTGTTTCATTAAAGGCCACTGATTCCTTGCTCGGTTGGAAAACCATGCCCATTTCATAGCCTGTAGGTCCAAGGAGGACCAGAGCTACCAGATGGTATCAAGGGCAATATCCAACTGCAAACCAATATCTGCAGCATTTAAGTGTTGGTATCTCAAGACACATTCTGCATATGAACACCTTAGCCTGTATTACCCAGGGTAAGGGGAGCTCAGACACACAGGGGACCAGAAAAATCTGCAGTATCCTTTCTGCGTGACGCACTGGGATGCAGTGCACACCCACCACGCTGCCTCTGCAAGTAATCAGCACGGGCCCAGCCAGGAGCTATGAATTCCAGGCAGCGAAGTCCTTGCCAGAGCCGGGTGCATCTGTACCATACTCCAGAGCGCTCCAAGAAAAGGGATTATGAGGTTGGCACAAGGTTAGAAATGAGGGGGCGCCACTCATATACATAGAACTTGGTTACAAATACCTTTAGAAATGAGGGCCTTTGGAGTATTTATGGAGAGGCGATGGATCTGTATCGGATCCGTATCAAAAAAGTCTGGGCATGCTACGGAAATGGCTCAAAACTACAGTTAGATCCAAGCTGACTGTTAGGAGCACAGAGATCACTAAGGCATGTCTAGATAACGTACCTTAAGACTAAGAGAGTTTGTTAGCTTTAAGCCAGGTAAAAGCAATTTCAGATCCCCACCTAAACTGATCCTGGCACTGATAGACCGTATTTGCACGGCGCGAGGTATTAGGTAACAAATTCCTCCAGAAGTTCTCTTTGCATCAGGGCAGACATCTGCCGCCTGCGCCACAAGATAACCCAACCACAAGTCATCAGGAACTGACTGCAGAGACACTGCTCACTCCAGTAGAAAAATAAAAGACTTTATGCACAGAAAGTTCCACCGTATTTGGAGAGAAAAAAAAAAGACTGGGTCAGTGACACAGGACAGTGTGTTCCTCTTCTAGTCTCTGGCACCGTGAGCCTAAGTCCTCCTGGCTCTTCTGCCCCTAAATACACCCTACTTCTAAGTCCTTAAGTTTTTCCTCCAGTGTAAATACAAATCAATATATGGTTTTCCACTCCAACTGCTAAAACAATGCTTTGATAACCTTAAATCTTAGCTACTCAATCACCTCTGTTTTGGCTTCCTATTTCTGGGAACATGCAGAAGTCACAACAAAGGATGTCTGGTTATAAGGCTTGGACAGAAAAGTAAAACAGAATGGAGCATAGGAACTGCTAACATTTCTCTCATTTCCAGGTTGTCTTTAATACTGACAGATCTTCCACAGTCATAGCAAAATTGTTATTCATTGACAGCCATAATTTAGACTCCTCTATTGCATCTACATATCTAAGAAACAAGGCATAAGGATAATTTATGCTGACTTCAACACAAGCTGTAGAAATTCACCCAGAAGTTCCTGTAGATGAGGCCAGAAATCTGTAGAGGATTTGAAGCATGCCTTCTGGAAAGACCTCCAGCCTTGATTCCCAAGTCAGCTAAAAACCAAAGCAAGCCATGCCTTTGTGATCTGTCGCTATGCCCAACTGCCTTTTACTGCTAAAAACGCATGGCTAATTTCAACACCTCTCTGGCCCCCAGTTCCAGCTATCAGGTTTTATTACACATTTGCCAGACCAGAGATTCTCATCCTCCTACATAGGTACGTGGTCGAAAACTTCCCAGTTCAGCTAGTAAGCTCGGGACAAGCAAGCCAGAAATTGCATGTCTAGAGACTGAACTCTAGTTTCCAACAGTAGCACACGAGGAGGCAGTACACAACAATATCGGTACTACCAGATAAATCAGTTGGGTCTCAGGACGAGCAGAAAGCAAGGAGAGGCTCACTGCCAAGTGGGAAATCTCACAGGAGGTGGACGTAACTTGTGCTAGGCTTCCTGCTTCTCCAGCACTCCAGGAAATATCAGCGACCAGCAGCATAAAAGCAGGATAAGCAAAAAGGAGCGAGGCAATTACGTGGCACTTGGTACGTGGTTGAAACTCATGCTCCTCATGGAAAACGACTTACAAACGGAGATGTCACAAGATGTGACTCCCCATCCCTGCTGCTGCAGTCCTTCAGCAAGCCCTACTCAGTCAAATCTCCTGAGAGAAGATGCTGCAGCCCTGGTCACGGGCTGCAGGAGGTGAGTTCTGATCAAGTTGCAGCAGTGCCAGAACAAGGAGCATCAGGGATGATGTACAGGAAACCAAAAGGATATTTTGAAAAGAGACTGCAGAGGTGGAAGCCTAAGACCTGTGAGGGCTAGAAGGAAGATACGACAGACAACACTGAATCACAAAACAAATGTGAATTCCCAAGAGGATAGAAGCTGACTCTGACTTCTGGCAGAAGGAGAAATGCTTCATCGCCATGCTGTTCACCTTGTAATTTGGTTCAGAGGCCTGACAGCAGAGGAGGATGACAGCAAACTGCAGGCAGAACACCTCGCATCAGCAGAGAGGGATGAGGGATAGAAAGAATTGGTGAACTGGAGGAAGTCAGCTCTGCAGAGCTGATGAGATTCATTCCAGAGTACACAAAGGGCTGCAACGCCACTGCACATAATCTTGCAAGTGTATATGTATATAAATACAGACTGGATTAGAGGCAATTCCAAAGAATCAGAAGAGATGCTGCAAGATATTCTATCCACCTGATTTATGCAGGCTCTGCTTCTTTTCAGTCTGAAAATTATCCTTCTGGTTTTGGATTTCCTCATTCTTACTGTCCACACTGGTTTCAGTCCCTACAGCTCCGGGGGATAGTAAGGCTGGAACAATTGGCTGCACTGTGAAAATAGATGGGAAAAAATAAATCAGACAGATGTTGCAAAATAGAGGAAGTAGTAACAACACCTCACTAACTGCTTGTTTGTTTGTTTGTTTTGGCTACACTGGAGTTTGGCACAGTTTTCCAGCAGCCCTCATTTCCCTCTCATTCCTCCTGAAGCGTCATCTTCTACAGCGTGCCCTTATGAGATCTAGGATCACGTGAGATCTAGCCCTGATTATTAAATCAGGTCATTGTAAACGGAGCAGAAAATAAAATTTATTACTGAAAAAGGGAAGGGGTGGGGAAAAAATGAGAATTACCTTTATCTGAGCATCTTTGTGAAGAGATGGTAGAAGAAGGTTTCCTTCTAAGTAAGGTAAGGCGCACAACCTGCCCTGTGTTACGCAACACCTCCACCACTTCTTGGTTGGTATAATCCTGTATATTAACTCCATCAACCTAAATCATATCAAATAACAGTAATCGTGTTACATTCTTATGTATTCTCCTGCAAAACTGCAGATAAAAGCCAAAGGTTTTATGAAATTTTGCTCTCATCAAGGTGAAGCTGACTTTGGAAGATCCAGCACAGCACTTATGATTTTAAACTACTTTTTAAGTTCTCTCTCTCTACATTATTTCTTAAAACAAAAAGATGGTGAGGTTCATCCCTGTTTGTACTGTGAATGCAAAATTGGCCATAATTCAATTCATTCCTATTCAAAGCTTTTTCATTTTTCTACATATAAAGCTTGGGTTTTGAAACCTAAATTGTGCCTAGTAATATTTTGACTGTATCCACACTATGCTACACTCTAATTAAGGACCATAAACAGTCTGCCACATCTTGCAAAATCTTAACCACCCTCAAGTCCCACTGAATTCAATAGAAGCTAATGCTTCTCTTCTTTACTTTAGGCCAAAAGCCAAGATTCTCCACTCAAACATTTTAATCCAAATGCTCGCCTCTTTCATAGTTAACTACTGTTTAATACTTTGTTGAACAGAAAAAACAGTATTTTAACCACAACCAAAAACAAAGCGACTCATTTCTGTAGTAATTCAAATAGAACCCTTCAAGATTTTTCATCTGTTCTACCTACACAAATATGAATTACCAAATTCTGTCCTCTGCAAAGCGGAGAAAGTTTAATTAATTTTAGAAAGTCTTTACTAAATTGTTCTTCTAATAGTGAGACATGTACTGAGCTACCAGTTCCACAATACATAAGCAGAATGTTTACAGCACCAATTACTTACCGCAACAATTTTGTCATGAACGTGAATTTGGCCGTTGTGGTCAGCAGCACTGCCAGGAATTACGTTTTTCACAAAAATCCCTGACGGTTCTGTTGGGGGTGGAAAGGGAGAAGAGAAACAAGTCACTAAGCTAACCATTTTCTTTTCTAATTAATATTTTTTTTTCTTTCAGCATTTTTCACACACTTTTTTCCACAGTTACGATCCTGCAAACAACTGAAATTTGCACGTTACCACTTTACACAGCTTGACGCAGAATAACAGGATCTCTGATGGAAAAAAACAGCACTGATACAAGCACCTAGAATACATTGACCTCAGTAATTTTTCTTTAAAGGGGCTCACAGAAGGCCACCTCCTCCATGGATTCATCCTTGTGCTTACAAGGCTTTAAGGCACAAACACCTGAATTCCATGCTGCACATGACTTCAACAGCACTACTTAAGCTAAAAGTATGTGCTTAAGTACTTTGATCAAGACTTCAATCATCCTCTTCTAGCTAAAGAATTTAGGCCTTTAAATCTTAATGAAAAAGGATTAAAAAACAAAAAAAAAAAGAGAAACATGGCAATCAGAAAAGCTGTCCTTTGTCATGTTTGAAGTTTGATTATTAATTCTAACTTCTAAGTAGGAAATTAAAAAAAAAACAAAAACAATCATCAATTGAAACAGTAACCCTTCCCTTCCACCACCAGCACCACCACTCCCCTCCCCACCCCCAAATAAATAACAGCAATCTTTAATCCTAGTCAATCTTGACACTTCATCCATCCTTTTGGGAACATTAAACACTCCGACACCTGCCCAGCACGGTTTGCCCATGCTCAGGAAGCTCCTCTGCTGGTGCTCCAAGGCCACCTTTTCTCTTTGCCTCACACATGCACCTCCCTGACCCACTTCCCAGTGCTCACCACACCAAGATTCCTGAGTGGCAAGCCAACAGGATCTCCTGGGAATTAAGAGGCCAGCAACGCAACCCCAGCTGTTCCAGATTCCCAGAATACTTTCTTGAGTCCCATGAGGAAGAGGAAGGAAGCAGAAGCAACACCCCTTCATGTTAAACCAGATATTCAGTGAGTCAGTTCTGAAGATACTATCATTTGTGGAACCAGTAATTGAAAGATGAGTGAACAGCTCTAATTTAAAGTGGATTTACAAAAAAATAAAAATAATTCCACATTCCAATATCCTAGCACAGGTATTTTCATCGGTTCCTGAGCTTAGAAACTGGAGCAGTCATCCACCAAAGAGAGGTAAATCACCTTGTGAAGGCAGCATACACATCACACACGTCTGAGATTCTCTGCATCTGCCTGGCAGAGGGATGGACTATTCAATCTGATTGATCATTTCCATTCTACCACCTACAATTCATTAAATAAATGAAAATGCATATTGAGCTATTTTGTAACGGTGCCATTTGAAACTGGATGCAAACCGGGGACGCGTGACACTCTGGTTTTGATACTCCTCTTAAAGTGTTCTCATTTTACATATGAGAATCATTTAATAACGTAATTACAACTCTTTAAAAGCATTTTGAGGGTCAATTTCAGTTTGTACCAAGTTCTTCAAAAATCTTCAGAGTTTGTAGGTTATCCTGTTTCAAAGAAGTGCTCTCCATTTTCTTTGTAGTGAACAAAGAGTATTTGAAAAGCCTCTGTCCTGGACTTGACTAAATCCCCCAGAACTCACCTATATCGCATGTGCCAGCATATCCAACAATTGTTATCCCCAGGCTTTGCCCATTCTTTTTTATAAGTTCCACATCATAGGTCTCAAAAAGGTTGGCATTATCCTGTAAACAAAACACAAGACAATTAATATATTTATATATGTCACCATTTCTTGGTACCACTACAATACTGCAGGTTGAGATCTTCGTAAGTAAGCAGTGATTGCAATTTTCCTCTTTCAGAAGGGATCACGTTTGCAAAGGAGACGCATCTGAGATTTTCTGAAAATATGGTGTCATCCAAAGTCATAAACTGCTTTCAAAATTCTTGGCTACTGTTTTCTCCACGTAACTGTCAGAGGTATCATGTTCACATTTCATTGAAAACAGAAGTTTTTATTAGACTGCTCGGGGGCCATTTCCCCTTCGATTCCACTGCCATTTGGTTACAACATACTTCCCAGCCAACCCCAAAAGACAACAGATGCTGAGTGCCCCCCGAATTTCTCCTCTCCCTTTCACGTGTCAGTCCAGATAAACAGCGTCATGAAGCCGCTTGCCCAAGCTGCTCCTGCTGGACAGTTAAGAAGCCAGAAAACGGGTATAAATACACAGGCTTCTCACATCGCACATTCCTGCCAGAAAAAGCGATGCTCATCTCTCCGTGTCATTGCCTACTACGGAAGCGAGGGGCAGCAGGAAAGGGATCTCAGGCAGAGACAGGTCTGATGCCCTGACACGAAGGAGCTCACGTGGATACGCAGCAGTCACATTTCTACCGCAGCAGCAGCGGCCTACGTAAGTGCAAATATGAGAGACCACGTAGGTGCCCGAGCTCATTCATGGTTTTGATGCTACTTCCTAAACCACAAAACCATACCAGAAGTCAATCTTGCACACATCACTTTAGCAAGTTTGATTTGATCTTACTCCCATTTGAACGCCACCAAACTGCAAAGAGCACTAGAAGCCTCCAACTAGCTAAAGGAAATGAGAAGCAAAATATTCATTTGCATTCACTGCAAATTATTTTTAAGACCTAACTGAGGAGAATATTAATTTGTAAAGGCTTTGTTGTTGAACTGATGAGAAGACTTCTCATAACAAACAATACTTAAAAAGAGAAGCACACAACACGATCTGTTCTCTGCACACTCTGCTTACTGCAGCTACCAAAAGAAAGGAGATGATCATAGAGAGGTCCGGAAGTCAATAGGGACAGTATCACTGGGACGGTACCATTGCTAACAACCAAAAATGGAAATCAGAAATCATTTCTTAAGAGAATGATCAAAATAAACTTAATCAAATACTTGCCAAATGTCAGCTCTGGAAGGACCTATGTTAGAAGTAGGCCAAAGTTACAGTTGTACCTATTTCACCTTTCACTGAAGTTAATAAACTGCTATCTCCTTTCTTATCACACACACCTTCACTAGCCAACTTATTAACCGCTTTCCAACTCTCTTGCTCCGTAAGACACTGATGGGGATGAAGATAAGTCTTGGTGCTCTGTCCCTTATCTTTAGGAGAGGGAATGAAATCAGCAAATGAGCCTATAGCGACATCTGAAATGGAACTACTGTCTTGAGAGTCCTGCTGTTTTGGCAATCAGAAGTCCTTCACGGTCATTGCTCTGGTGCTACAGAAATTTTCCCTAACTCGTGTTACTGGCAGAACGCAAAACATCGAAGTGTAATCTAGAAAATCAAATGCAGAGTCGTAAACACAATCAGCTCCGGTAGGCTGCTAATATTGCCCTCAGTGTCTTCGAGAATATAGATAATAACAGTTTTCTCCAAGCCATGCACAGACATTACTAGTTTCAGTTACTCTCTCCTGCAGGAGACTTAAAGGAAATCAAACTTTAATACAGAACTAGGGGAAAAAATAAAAAAGCACAACATATCAACATATCATGTATTAAAAATACACCTTCCTACTGGTTTGTAAAACAGAAACGAAAATCCATGAAAATCGTCAGTAAATTAATAAATACGTTCAGATTATTAAACAAGCCTAAGACTCTGACCCTAAAGTATGTAGATTACCTCTCTTTTATTTCTCTGCCATTCAAGTTTCCTACTACACTTCCGAGAAGAGTTTGAGAAGGACCCAAATACTTTTATGACAGCGTCAGCCACACTAGTGTATCAGAGAGATGCAAGACATCCTCTTCTTCCCAACGCTGATGGCTGCCTTTGCAGTGACTGCCCAGTAAGCACGAAGGTGAATTTGTAACAGTGACTGCTAGTCTGACATTTAAAGATGGTGTTTAAAAAAAAAAAAGCTCTCTTCACTCATATTCAAGAGACTAGATAAGAGAGAAAAGGCTACTCAGATTCTACACCTAAATCTAAGCAGCACAGTAGTAGCAGATGGCGCACAAGCACAGCTTTGTTTATGTTTCAAGACCTACTGTACACTTAGTGTAGCATTTGTTGATTTTAATTACTCAAAACTGAAAAGAATGACTTCAAAAACAAGAGACTTTGATATGACCATGTTAAGATTTGCTAAAACAAGTTTCAAATTTTTTAGATATATTTCCTATCACAGACAGTAGTGTAGACTATGAAAACATTACACTTATGTTTCATAAAAAGATGATAGTGCTGAATAATTCCGGTTTGGCCATGGCACTCTGGATTTCAGACTAGGGAAATTCATATTCAGGTTTTAAATCCACTTACAAATGATTGATTGGCAAGAACATAATGAGCTAAGAAGGAGAACTAGAAGTGCCATTTATCGATAATGGTCATGGTCCTTGTAATTAAATCAGCCACTCTGAAATAAATTCCATCAGGCTGGTCATTCTGATCCCAAGATTGTAGGTATTAACAACATATAAGAAAAAGGAGAAAAACAGAGGAAGCAGGCCTAAAATAATGATCACTTAAATACACACGTATATCTGGAAACTCAAACAAGGAAAAGCATGAGTGTCTTCACACCCAGAAGTAACAAGCTTGCTCTTTTCTCCTCCCTTCTAATCAGAAGCCACAAGCATACTTAAAAACACCATAAGTGAACATCAGATACTTACGTTTCCATTCTGAAAGGGAGGTAACGTACTAACGGGCCAGCTCACAGGAGCTGGCGGACTGTCCGTCATTTCACACTTGGGGTCTCTTGCAACTACCATCCTAACAGAATTCCCACAGTTCCTCAGCACCTGCGCAACTTGTTCGCTGGTCATTCCCTGCACGTTGGTCCCTCCGATCTGTAAGATGTGATCTCCTGTTCGGAGCCTCCCATCCTTGAAACACAAAAAACATTGTAAAAAAATGTTCCGGGCTGTAAATAAAATCTTTTCCATTACAAATCTGAGAATGGCTGGTGTTTTCATGACAGCCAATGCAGGAGGATACTGTAAAATTGACCACTACCACAACATATTAAATAAGGGTTCACTTAATTAAACACTGTTTTTCCACAGTAGCAAACAGTGCTAAATCAGCCTTTCCAAAACCAAGATGCACAGGCTGAAAAGCACTGTTCCCAACAAATTGGTTACTTTTCTCATTTAGGAGAAAATAAAGGGTGCTATTTTAGAATCTTGTGGGCTGTTATGTACTGGATTTTCACGGAATAATCCACATAGAATAGGGGTTAGAATAAAAATCACAGCACTTTGATTTAGGATTATTTAGTTTCCCAGAATACTTCTATATTAACCTGGCAATTGCTTTCTTATATGTCTAGCTCCAACTCCGTCGAGAAACTCCACTGAAAGTAACAAGACTCCACACACACAAACCATTTTTAACATGATAATTGTAATTCATGGCCTACGTCATCATTTCTGATATAAGCTAGCATTCATGGGACCAAATCTTCAGCTGGTATTGATCAGCACAGTCCTACCACCTTAGGTGCACTGATTTATACAGCACTCACAGTGGAATTATTCCCAGGACTGACTCAAACTCGTTTACAAATTCATCCATTTTAACATATATATGCGCTCATTATTTCACATGTTCTTAATGATGTCTCATTCAGCTAAGAATGATGTGGTGAGTTCTTAACTTATATGCTTCATTTGTAGCCAAGACACTTTATTCCTTACAGCAAAACAGGTGTTACACAATAATTAAAAAATACTCATTTACGCATGACAGGTTCAGAGGGGGGCAGTCAAGCAAGAGCCAACATTTTCCATTAAAGCTCTCTGAATCTCCAGTTTTTGTTTCCATCCTTTACTAGAGGAAGTACCTTCGCCTGTCTCTTTTGTACGTTACTAGATCTCGTCTGCATGGCTTCCACACCTCAGATGCAGTAACTTGTTATCACCAAATTCATATTAAAAATCCAAACCCTTCATGCAACTGTGTGCGCTCTGCTCCTGGACGTAGCAGCAATGAAATGTAGTGATGATTCTTTAAAGAGTGGCAGGCAAGTTGCAAACCAAACACGCACAACTTTAAAGGATATCAGAAACTTCAAAAAGTCTTGCTGAAAGTATCAGAAGGGCTGAGAATATTAAGTTCTACAACTTTTCCAAATTTCAGCATGTTCAACAATGTTCTAAAAGCCAAAGAGTGTCTGAGAAACAGCTTAATTCATATCAGGTGCTGACTTTTTCCTCAACCATACCTTCAACATATTTATTTATAAAGTACACGTTGGCATTCAGACTTTGATGCTATCGGCTTCCTTTTGTTTAAGTGTATTAGTTTATTTTAAGACTGTCAAAAGCAGTTAATTATACTTTACAATCAAACAAGAAGTGACATAATATAACAAATTACCCGATCTGCTAATCCCCCAGGAACAATCGTTCTTACAACTACACCACTCGTCTTTCCTCCTACAATTCCAAAGCCTAATCCCGAGCCATCGTTAATCAGCTCAACGTCTTCAACATGGCCCCAGTGAATCTGCAATTAATAAAAACAGGAGGTTTTAATTTCAGTCCAGCTTTAATGTTTCTCACTTTCACCTGTACCGGGAATGACAAGAATTAATCAGTGCAAGTTTTTCCTCTCTCTCTCTCTCTGCCACATTTTAGAGATCTGTTGGATTTTATTCCATCAGCTTCATTTCCTTATAAATACTCAGTGGGATTTCTCATCTGTTTTCAAACATACATTTTGTCTTTTACTTTCATAACAGGATACTAGGAAAAAGCTTGACTAAGAAAAAGAGATTTTAGGATTTTCTTGCCAAAATGAAAACTACCCTTCTAGTTTTTCAGAAATCAAGACTAAGGCAAACAACAGAGAAAAACAGGCAGGAAGCTTGCACTGGCCTAGTTTTCACTCAGCATTGCCCAAATTCTTATATCTGTTATGTCACTTACACACTCCAAACACCACCAGTACATGCTGAATTAATAGCGCAGTATAAAATTTTGCCATACTGAATTGGAAGCATGTTTCTAAGCTACACTGTACTATGACCTTATGTTCTACAAGACAATCTGAAAATAACAAAGCTGTTAAGCAACCCAAACCCAGCCAATGTTTCTGTCAGATTAATATCTCATAGAAACCAAAATGGAGCAAAGTAGGCAGATTTAAGTCTTCTGTGAATAAAGGATTTATTAGCATACTGAAAGTCTTTGCCAAAGCCAGTTAAATATCATAAAAGAAGTTTAAAGACCCCCTGTAGAGATATATATTTGTATTTTATTTTGTTAGTCTGTTCAGTGCAGATCTTTCAATGAAAAAGCAGTTAAAGTTTAATTCTTTAAAATTTTCAGTGCAATAAACAATATTGATTATCCACTAAAACCTTCAGATTTCACTAGCTCTGTAATAATCATAAGGGAAATAATTACTGAGTATAAAGAAAAGCACTGCTCTTAACCAGATTTTCATCAAAACCTACTCGCATAATAAATTAAGATTCCAATATTGCAAACCCTGAATTTAGGTGTGCAGTTCAACCAAATTCAGCGAAGCCACCTGGACCACATGGTTTGAACACAGATGCGAGTTCAGCCCTAGCTTAATACATCTCTGAGTGACAATCTCTCCTTGTTAAAGAAAACAAAAGGGTCACAGTGAATGAAATCTGCGGTTAAAAACAACAACAACTGATAAATATGGATTGCGTGGTTAACAGATTTTTTTTTTTTAGTTATTTTTTGAAAACTTGCTTTTGAAAGCAAGACTTTTTGTTTTGAGTAGCTTAAGTTTAAATTGCTTGGGATATTTCAAACAGTGCTCGCGATAGGTTATGTTTACAGTCATTTAAGATGTAATCAGAGCATCTTTAATTGCTGAGCACAAGTAGTTTTCAGCTGGGCATACTCGTAAAACACTTTACCCAGCCTACCCTGAACAGACCCTGCTGCTAGGAATATGTTGATTTACTAAAGCTTCTGCTAGCCCATAAAAACCCAGGATCTATTTTATAACAACTTCATGCAGCTTTGCAATGGAAGCATTATACTTACTGCACGATCAGTCTAAATCAAATGTCACTGCAGATAAAACCTGACTAAAAAAAATCCCTATACATAAAGCTAGCTAATACAAACACTTACAAGTACAAAAAAGTATCCAGCATAGTTCAAAATCTGATTTTGACAGCATTACAACACTCACGGTCTCAGGTGGATTTATATCACTTAATAAGACAGACGAAGTTCTGCTGTTTCCTTGAACTGGCTCCCTAGCAACAACCAGATGTAAAGATCCTGTGGCTTGCTGGAGGAGTGCAATAGCGTGCTGATGGGAAATGTTCTGATCCAATGGGGTGCAATTAATGGCCAGTATGTGGTCATTTTCCCTCAGTCTTTGATCCCTTAACAAAACATTAAAAGAAATTTTTAAAATGCAGCATAGTGACTTCATAACAGGCTGGGGTAATTTAAACACGAACATGCAAAATAGTTACGCGAGGTTAAATGATTTGTACAAAAGAAATCTGCTCATTAGACTGTCTTCGCCACCTTACAAATTACACGCAGTGCACATTGTACTGAACTGCCCAACCAAGTTTTGTTCCAATTTTATCACCATTTGTGTTTATTCACTTTCTTCCTTCCACTATTCAAAATTCAATAAAATTCCCTTGTTCGTTCTTGATGATATTGAATTATAGGACAGGAAAATAAACATTTTTGTAGTTATACAGTGAACTAGGAAATAGATTCCATTACTTTTAGCAGTACGTGACATTATGTCCAAGTACCCACAGCTCAGGCTATGATATTGTTTTGTATCATCTGATCTAAAGACGGTCCAGCTGCACACTAACACTTTACTCAAAATTTATATTATCAAAGCTCAGACATCAAACTTTCTTCAGGCAATAAACAGTTCAATTTCTATTATACCTTAAGATAACAAATCTCATAGTTAATTCATCCTAGTGATGAATTTAGATTTGTGACAAGGGAGAAACTATCACTCATCTGCTTTGTTCAATATTCATTCTGAGCACGAGACCAAACTGTTACATAGACAGACACTGCCTTCAAAGCTCCATAGGAATCCAAAAAAGTCTCCAGGAGATCCTGTCTCAGAAGCAAAATGTGAAGCATGCTGAGGAAATTTATAAAAACTCCAAAACAATATAGCTGTACATCTCCACTAATGCATTTTACATTTCATTTTTATCATGCCGTATTTAAGATGTTTTCCTGAAATCTCTTTCTTCAGGCATTAGCCATATTTTAGATTCTCTCATCAAAGAAAGTGAGCAGCAGGTCATCAAATCCTAAAGTGAGATATTCACCCTCCTTTGACATCCGGATCAGTCCATCTGTCTCCACTTTGAAAGAGCCTAATATGCTTCTCTTTAAGTGTTCTCTGGTGTGTTCTCTGTGGGCCCATAGCCATTATCATTCCAACCTCTCCCCACTCTTTTTGTCATCCTGTGTTGGCACTTCCTGACATGTGTTATTTAAAAAGTGACACCAGTGACTTGAAATCTAGACACATTTTCTTTAAACATAATTCCAAGCACTGCATTTGTCTCATGCCAACTCTTGGGGTTTTACAATCACATTTTATTTTTAAATGATTGCTCTGTCTTTTGTTGTTGGGTGAAAACCCACAGACAATACGGGGAAAAAACTGCCTGAAGCCTTGATTCAATTATGACATCTGTGCAGGGATCTGTTGGGAGGACTGGATCTAAATTTACACAGGAAACAAACAGTAAAACCAACTATAAATAGAGCATTGTCATAGGCACATAAATAAAGAAACAAGGGGAAAAAATCTTTCAGGGACACAATGGATAAATATTCAAACAGAGGCTAATTTTTATTTTCCTTGTATTCTTTTCCGAGTTGTCTTTGTTTTTCAATCAGTACTCAAGATTCTCTTAAGTGAGTCATGATTTCTGGAAATTCCATTTGTGAACAGCTTGGATATTTGAAACTCATCTGAAAATCTGATCCTCAGAACGAGTCCATTTAGTTGAAAAGCCACAACTCAAGATACCACCACCACCAAAACATCCCACCAGAAAACCCAGACCAACGTGTTAGCCTGACAGAGTTTTCAATGCAAAAATCATGACTTTTCCCATCACGGAATTGCTGCAATTTCCGATACAATTATAAAGATCTCACCTGTCAGCTATGCTTCCTGGCTGGACTTCCTTGACAAAGATACCAACTTCTCCCAAGCTGTGATTTTTAAGGGCAACCACACTAAATCCAAGACCTCCAACAGAAGGCTTTTCAATCTTTATCGATTCTATTTGTCTCCCCTAGTAAAATAGAAAGCATTGATTTACTAATTTTTAATGCAATAGAATGAGCTACTTCAAAATTTATGAACACCGGGAGAATTATTCTCCTCCTAAGACTAAACAAAGGCAAAATACTGAATATGTTATTTCTATAAAAGCTCCTCCATTTATTATTTTTAATATAACAGAGTATTGGATATGCAAGCACTCTGAGGTTCTGAAACCTCAGGGAATTTAAGAGCTGCTTTCACACTTCATTCACATTATGAGATGAATTCCAAACTGGATGAAAACTATGAACGAAGTGCTGTCGAGAGCAATATATTTGGGGTTTCTGGAAACGCTGCATAGCTAAACTAAATTACTTGTCTTTTGGCTCCTTTTGCTTTTAATGCTGATTTTTAGGTGCATGTTCAAAAGACTGCAGCTTTTAAATAAAGAAATTAATTTCCTTCTTGTTCCTGCAGCCTCACACTGAAAGCCAAAAAGTTTGCTTTTGCAACTGCCTGCTTCTTGGCCCTAATACTGAATTTCTGGGGTTGTTTACTGGGAAGTATTACTTAGAGAAAGCACTTCTATCACAGCTGTTTTATCCAAAATAATGTGCAGCCTTTACTGTTAAATCTTTTATCAGATGAGTTAATGACACACTAACGAGAAGAGTTATGCTCAAAATATTACAGCTACATTAAGGTAGTCAATTAGCAACAGTTACTTAATATAGAAAGGCACAACCAACCAATTAAATTAATGGTTCAAAGTAATACAGAACAATGCATTCATGGTATAAATGCCAATTGCACATGGGTGGATGTCTGCACCTGTACAACTTCCATAAGCATCTGGTACATGCTATATCACGTTAATGAAATCAGCATCTGTCTGGCAAAGTTAAGACATATTAAAAGAAGAGTTAAATAAAATATTACATGCCAGCTCTTTTAATCATTTGCACTGTTCATATATCAACAAAGTTGGTACATCTCCAATTCAAAATGTACTTGATAAAAGTGTCTTTCCATCAAAACAAGTTCCTGCAGAAAACATCCATTTTCAATTAGGTGTCAACAAATACCCCCAAAAAAGTTTTCTGGCAACTGACATTTCATTTCTACATCAGTGTGCTTGGTAGAAAGTAAAACAAACAAAAAAAAAAGGCAAAGAAAATACTTTCCATATTACTTATCTTTCACAGGGAAAACTGATCCTCGGTAACTCTGCTCTCTTAGTGGCTTACGTGGCATCATACTCCAAGATACACAACAAACGTGTTTGTTTGAAAAAGTTTAAAAACCAGCATGCAAGAAAAGGTTTGACATTCAAGTTTGGTTCACTGAACCTGAGAGCCTTACCTTTGCCATCTGTTGGATGATTGCATTGAATTCATTAACTCCCAGGTTGGGAGCAAAGGTAGATGCTCTGGGTTCAGGTGAACTGCGAGGCATACACACGCTTCCAGCAGCAACTGATTTGTCAGCAAACACTAGTAGTCCTCTTTTGGTAAAATCAAAATCTACTGACCAGTCAGGAGGCATGTAATTGAGCTGTTGAAAATGAACAAAGATGTAGTAAAACTACTAAAAACATAAACACGGATTTCTACACTTCCATCTTGTAAGAAGACCGCCAAAGAAGCAAGCTACCATATCAAGTTTCTCTCTTCACCATGGCGTTCCAGAAACAAGACACACAAAAGCACCAAATATTAAAGAGGCACTCAAACACTGGTGCAACTGTCAGGCAAACCTGGATAAGAGTCATTTAGCCACAGAGGAGCCAAATGTCTAGTCTGTGCTTTGATGTCCTAGGGCACAAGCTACCTATAATTTAACATGCTACCGTTGCTAGAACTTGCAGTTCAATTTCTAGTCTTGACAGATAATGGCTTAACAAACTATGTGATGAAAACTCTTTGTGTACAGGAGTCATCAACACCCACGTCCAAGATCTAAGTGTCAACTGGCATTATAAACCAATTCACACAAGACCATTCCACTGCCAGAGCTAACTCGCTTCAAATCTAGCTTGCGTTTGTCTGTATCAGAGCTTGGCAAATCTTCAGGGTGATTTTCCAGATTTTATTTCCCAGTGTAGGTTAACCATTGTTGTGGAAGTCAGCAGGAGCTAAGTGATGGCGTGTTTTAGGGAGAAAAGATGCTGCCAGTCAGCTCATAAACAGCATTTAGCTTCTGAGAAAAACAAGGAGTCCTAGATCCAACTGTGTTCAGATATCAAAGTACTAGAGCTGATGTCTTTTGCAGAAACTTTTCTCAGGCTGATGTGGTTTTCAGACTCTTCTGCATCCCTTTCAAAGCATTCTGCCCCGTGACTGGTTTGTTGCAAGACCACTTATCATTTCAGTAGTGACTGCGCAGATACCAGCTTGACAAGAAAAGAAAAAGGCCAACATTCGCTCATACCAAGTTACAGCTTATTAATGAGCGTCCTCATTAACACATGCCTACATACCCTGTTTTAAGTTCCAAGAGCAGCATTGTTATCATCACATCAACAATTGTAATTTTACACTCACTTGCTCCTTCAGTTGCTTGATGGATTGCTGGAGGGTCAGTATCTGGTTAAACAAAGGGCTCCTGAGCGTGTTACGCAAAACAGTCAGGTTTTCATTATGCTGGGCATCTCGTTTCTCACGCAGTTTTGCTTGCAGACGATCAAGGATCTGCAGCACCTGCTGTTTATCTGCACCACAAAGTAGTACAAGTCAGGAATGGAGCTTCATTTCTCACTGACTAACAGAAGCAATCACTTTCAGACCACAACACATACCTGCAGCCGGATTTTCAGGCATGTTGGACAGTATTTTGGGAATCACTCAGAAAGACCTAGATGAGGTTTAAAAAAAAAAGAAAGGAATAAATAATATCTTTGAGCAGATTGCTAAAAGGTACACCATCAATAAATGCACTAATAAAATGCTAAGTTAACGATAACTAAATTAATTTAAAAACACCACTATTCCCTTCTCAATATAGCCTGTTGCACAGCAGCCCCAGCACATCAGAAAATTGCCCTCGTTCTGTGTGTTTTTCCTTTCACATACAAGAGGAACACCTCTTCCAAATACGAGGAATAACGCAGGGTATGAAAACAAATATTGGCCAAGGAAACTGAAAGGCAGCTGTGTTCAACCAGATTACTTTGAACGTGGACATTAAAGTTGTGATAGTTGTGATCTTTTCAAACACACATATACTTAAAATCTTCCTATTATTTAATATGTACTTTCCCCCCAATTACTTTATTTGTAGAGAGAATTCTTATCACAACAGCTCAGCCCTGCCATACGGCAGTATAGGTGAAACCTTGCATCTTCCTATAAAACAGGGCTGAGGTTCCCCCCACTCACAAGACAGCACAGCATTAAGGCCCCAAATTGGCCACATCAATCCCTACTCCAACAACTTAATCACAGCTCTCGCCGAACAGGTGAGAGAAACCTGCTCCCTTCTCCATGTGCTTGCCTTTCTCTTTCCTACGTACAAGACAGGCTTTGAAGGAACACAATATCCTTTATCACCCTCGCTACAGTGCCAAAGAGAACAGGTCTCCAACTGAGGCTGAGGCCTAGATGGCAGTATAAAAACAACAGACTTGCAATTAACAGCGATGATAAATTCATGCTGTCACTTGTGTGTTATTACATTGATGTGGAACTTGTCATTCTGAAATCTACCAAGGCAGTTATACCAAAACATACATGAGAAACAAGATTTCTTCGCTTAGTACAAGCTCCTCTGAAAGAAGTCAGCCATTTAAAAGCTCAATTTCCATAATTTCAGCTCTGCCCTGTATATAACTGCGTAGCTTCGGAATAATATAAATTTGGAATTACTTTGGAAGAAAAATAGCCATATGTAAAAAAAAATAAGGTCTATTTACTTTATTAATCTCGCAGTGCAAGGGTAGGAATGGTCGTATGCTCCTGAATGCAACACCAGGGTAAATACATCCCGGGGCTCCCTCCCAGCACAACTTCTGCTCCTTTCAGCTCTGCCTCCGACGCCGTCTGCGCTCCAGTTGAAAATGTCTCGAGTTCTGGGAGGACACTGCAATGTTTAAGAGAATATTAATTAAGCGGGTGAAAACGCAGCAGTATTATAGCTCCTCTTCTCCTGAAGAGTCAGGTTAAGCCAATTTACCTAATGCAAAAAAAGGAAAAAAAAGAGGAAGTATGTCAGAAACCACAATGTCTGATTTATGCACACTCCTCTGTATCTAAACAGCTTTGGCTCCTGTAGGAATTCCTGCAGAACCCGGTGGGTTAGCATGGTTTCCACCCAGGGCCAAGCAAAATGAGCAGCTCTGCAAGACTATTAACGCATTTAGGAGGTCGTTTCAAAATCAAACCCATAGCAAGGGGTGAGGCAGTGTCTGACCCCTGAAAGATTTTCAGGAATGCATCTGAACTCGTGTAAGGGCTGCAACTTTATTTTCTTTTCCATTTGAAATAAAACACTTCTAAGAGCACAGCAGCCTTTGATTCTGGGCTGAGATCTGATTCTGAAGAACAGACGAAAATACCATTTCCTTGCACATTCCTGAGTCTTCATCTAAACCAAAAAGACAAAACTTCACCTCCTTGACTAAAAATATGGCGTGAGCCTTAACAAAACAGGAACGTGGAAATGTTTTCTTTCTTCCCAATTTAACTTCCCTGCTTCCCCACTTCACATCAGCAGTTCAAACAACAGAGCAAACCCACGACAGAACGAGATGCAAATTCACTCCTACGAGGAAAAGCGACTTGAAACACCTTAAAACCAACAGTAGGGCGAAGGAAAGATTAAACCCAGAAAAGAAATGCAGTATGGCAGGAAATAATGACAACCTGACAGCACTCTGCACGTCTAAGAGCGGGAGCCAAGAGGCTGGTCCAGCTCTCCAGCCATCTTTCACGCGTTTTGTTCCTCTTCCCTTCCATCTGGGCTTGCACTCACTCATTCATCTGATCCCACAGTGAACGGGAACAGGGAGCTGAGCACACAAAACCGCCTTCACGTTTTGGTGGGGGGAGCTTTCTGCCCAGTTAGGGCTCGAGTGCCAGCAGCAGCACGCAGGCTGGGGCCGGGCCCACACCTTGCAGCAGCAGCTAGCGGCTGCAGCAGCTCAGCTGCACTGGCAAACCGCACCGCGAGCAATAGCCTGCGTCACTCAAAAGCAGCCTCAAAGAGCCGCGCTGACAGACTCCAAGATTAATCTTTTTTCCATTACGGCGGCTGTAACAATAGCAATTATGACAGTGGGTACAGATCCAGGAAAGAAAAATTGAGAGCAGAAAAATGTAGGTAGGACATCTAGGCTCCATCTAACGTGCAGAAGTCCCCTGGAGAAGGAGGTGAAGAGAAAAATAAATAAAATAAGCTTCAGCTTCCTGCTCGAGCTGTTCCAAAGCACTGTGGAGAGCCACTGCAGACCTCTCTGCCTCAGCAGATGCTGGAGTGGACCTCAGGTACAGTTCGTATAAAAGTGAAAGTTTACACAGCACTTCGGGATTCCTCGTGATCACACCTGGCTTCCAGCCAGCTTGCAATGGTTTTAATGATTTAATTTTTGTGCCGTACGTTAAAACCACCCCCAGTGTTTCTTTGTTCTCCGATCTTTCACAAAAAGAGTAGGGGAAAAAAAAACTGTTTTATTTTAAAGTAGACACCTCCTTCTGGTGTGAAGGCATCCCTGGGAATATAAACTATCTTCAAGCTTTTGAGTACCATATCATTGAGGACAAGTCCCTACGACTGGCTTTTGGGCTCCAAGAAACACGTAACTCCCTATACTAGCAATCCGTTTATGCTTGGGGACCCAAACAGGTTATCCTTAATCCATTTCCAAACACTGATGCTCGAGTCTGAGCAGGGTGTCAGCAGATTGCTGCTAAATTAGGAGGTCCATTCTTAGATGGTAATTTTGAAGGGCGATCCCAAAACACTTGGGTTTGTCTCGTCAGAAGCAGTTCCCCCACTCTCCATTCAAATTCCTTAGCTCCATTCTCCGATTTCTACAGCCACTTAATTATCCTGTTGGTAGACAAAACTGCAAACCTCAAAGTTCAAAATTCATGTCCCAGCTCTCAATGTAATCGTAAAACCATTGTGAAAATCATGAGTTTCAGGAAGCTTAGTGTTTTCCAATACCAGGAAAAAAAAAAAAAAAAACACAAACAAAACACTTCAGCACAGCATGCATCTGGGTTTTTACTGTCTTCACTTTTGAAGAGCTGAACTCAACGCATCATAGGGAGCGGGAAAGTTTCATAAGGTTTTGTATGAGATCCTCAGACTTGGATCTTCTTCAAAAGCAGACTAAGAAAACAAGAATTCCCCCATGCTGATGCCAGCAGAGGTCATCAGAAGAGCTGAAAGGTTTAAGTCTTCTATTGCCATGGCCCCCCAGCCGCCTGCCACTTGCACGAGACACGGGGTGCTCATCCCCAGCATGTCCCAGACCCAGAGAGGAACACGACACCTCTGGCAGCGGCCGTGACAAGCACTTGCCCTCCGTGAAGAGCTGCTGAAAGACAAAAAATAAGCGGGTTTCTGCCGCGATCAGAAGAAGGGCATGGTTAAGCCAGCAGTTTCTTCTGCCCCCTTGCCCTAACCACAACTGCTTCTGCCCTGCGTCCTTCAACTCGGCCTCCTAAAACCTGCACCCTCCAAGAGCTGCACTCGTGGGGAAAGCCCTGCCTCGACCGTGGCTCTCCCCGCTCAGCACCGGTACAGCCTGCAAGTCCTCAACGTGCAACTGCTAACTGCTGCTGTTTTCCAAAGGTTGTTAACAGGGCCAGCCAGGCAGGCTGCTGTGGGAACAGCCAAGGGTACTTCCCCATCCAAAGTCACCTTTCTGCACTACTGCAGTTGTAATTTCCCCTAGCCCTGTTACCAGGAGTGACTGATATGGCGCATGTCTTTTCTTCGTCACTCCAGGAGAGATCTCTGACTTGGAAAACTTCAGCCCAAACCGCTTCAAGTTTATTAAAAGGCAAAGGCAAGAGAAAACAGCATTTGTTAGTGTGATCTTAATCCTAAAACGGTCCTAATGCAGCATCACTTCTAACTTGTGGTATTAAAAGTAGTATAATTTACAAGCCATGGAGCAGCTACGTACTGTTAAAAACAACACTATTTCGCACGTACTTTGCTGTTCTACTTGGTTTTCCACCCTTGTAACGCACAGAAAAATTCAGTCCAACCAAGCCTAGCATGTACACGCCTTTCGGATGAAACCACCAAAAACTGCTGTTCTGCGTCGTGTTGCAGTTTTTATAAGTGCTATAGCGTGCGCGCTGACTGCTCCAGGCACTTGTAAGGAGGAAACAATTGAACAGCGCTGTGAGTACCTAAATAAAAACGCACCATCCATCTCCAGGGAAAACCAGGTCAAAGCTAAACATTATTAAACATCCAAAAAACGACTCCGGGGACCAACTGCGTGTGCTGCAGCATACCATTAGTGTCTGTGAGACGAGGAAAGCAGAAGAACCCCCTGCACCTGGGATTACCAGTCTCCACTCTGATCGAGAGCAGCCTTACTCACTCTGAAGGCATGCTAACTTCCAACAAGCAGAACCTGAATTCCTGCGGGCTGGAGCCTGGAGGGGAGCGCTGTGGGCTCTCTGATGTCTGATAGGAGGCTGAGCTAACACCGAAGCCTCTCTCAGAGGAGCAGTAGGTGGTCTCCACTCGGAAACCTCACAAAACCTATGGGAGACTCGTTTCCGAGACGCGCATGGCGTCCTGCCCTGCTCACGTTAGCCACCAAGTCCCAAAGTTAGGATGACGACAGCGCACCCGCCTAGCAGCCCCCTTCATGGTGGAGGAAGAGCTCCTAAACCTGGCAGCAACTCGATTGCTGGGCTTCCAAACCCACAAGGGGCGAGAATGCTCGCCCGTCAAGCAGCCCCTAAGGACCACCACCCAGAGGGGGGCTCCACACGCTCCCCCTGAAGACGACACCCTCACAGGGCGGCTGTAGGGCGGGGGCTGCGCCCCCAAAGCCGGCTGTCCCCGCTCGGGGAGGCGCCCCCCTTCCCTCCCACCCCTCGGGGCACCGAAGGCCTCCCCTCAGCCCTCGGCCCCCCGGCGGCCGCCCGCAGCCGCTCAGCGCCGGGGCCCCGCCGCCCGCCGGTACCTGCGGCCGGGGCCGGAGCGATGATGGCTGCCGCCGGCTCTCACCTGGGCGGAAAAGGGAAGCGGGGGGGACGAAGGCGGCTCACCTGCGGCAAAGGAAGCCGGGGCGGCGCGGCGGGAGAGCCGGCCTCCCGGGGGACGGACGGGCCGCGCCGGGGGCGGCCCGGAGCCGGCGGCCGTGTGGGGGGAGAAGCTTCGCTGCCGTCCCCTCAGCCCGCAGCTTCCCTCAGCTTCGGGGATGAACCCCGGGGGTTGTGGGGCTGAGCGGGTGTCGCTGAGCTGAGGGCACCTGGGGGCTCCCAGCGAGGGGGGCGCGGCGCTGAGGGGCTGATTTCGCAGCGCTGGCACCGGGGATGTGGAGCGCAGGATCGGGGCCTGAGGGGAAAGGCCCTGGGCTGGGGTGTTACTCATGGAGATGTGACCTTCGGTCTGGTCGCAGAGATTAGAGGTAGCCACCCTGTGACACGCACGGTTTAAGAGGCAAGGAAGCTTTCAGGTAATCCTGGCCTGGCAGAGTGTGTCACAGCCTGTGTGGCACACCTGTCAACAGAGCCACCAAACACCCACATGAGAGTAAAATGTAGGGGTAAAACTTGTAAAAAAAAACAAAAAAAAACAAAAAAACTTTTTTTTGTGCTTATTTGCAGTAAATCAGCACCCAAACATGAATTCAGGCTGTCTGCTGTGCACCAGAGTTGTTCTGAGCCTTTATCTCCTGCAGACGAAGCAAGTTCTGCTCAGCCTCTGTAGTACAGGCACTGCCACTTCCACTGACGGAGATGGCAAAAGCCCTGGGAGGACTGGGACTCGGATGGAGTTAAGCGGTTGTGACACCTCCCCTGGGGAGCACCAAAGCAGCGAAACACAACTGCCTATCACCACATTCACCACAACCAGAACTGCTCCAACAGCGCTCCGAGCCACACGGTGTTACCTGTGGCTACAGAGGGGTGGTGGCGATGGCTTTGTGTGCAGCAGCAGTGGCTTGAGTCCCTGCAGAGGCAGTTAAGATGGAAGGCGATAAAAGCAAGTGAGGTTTTTGTACCGCCAGTCTCAAAACCCTGAACGTGTACCACTCACCGAAGTTAATGGGGACTGTGGCTGCTCTCCACCTTTGACTAGAGTACGTTAGTCTGTTTCAGTTATTTTATGTAACATTTGTTTTATATACACACATATAAACACCAAAATATCAACTGAAGCCCCCCCAAAATACTTTTTATTTTGCTACCCAGTTCTGGTAGCTCACGTGGAACAAATCTCACACAACCCTGCTGGTTGCATAGGATACTCACCTAAGAAGGAAACAACTTCCCTTCTTCCTAATGCACCCCCCTTTAAAAAAACAAACCAAAAAACAATGCAATAGCAGTTGCACTAAAGCATGTAAAATGCTAAGAACATACCATTTGATCCTTAAAAAAATATATTCCAAATGCCTAACTTCCCAGTCCTCTCAATTTTAATTAATGTAGTGCTTGTGAGAAGTGACAATGTTTTTGACAGTGATGAACAGCAAGTGGGGCATTTATCCACACAAGACATACAACGTAGACAAAAGAGCTAAGCACTTTTCTCATCAGTGCACCTCAGTCTCGATCTCGGAGGGCTGGGTTCATTACAGAGTGCACTCTGTCCCTGGCCTTTCTTTTCCAATTGCTGAAAGGAATGTCAATTTTCATTTGCATACTTTATCTGCTGAATTCTAGACTGCCAATTTAGTTTACACAGATCTTCCAAAAGCTGTTAGACAGCCAGTGATGTGAAATATTGCTGAGATCTTTGTCAGACATCCGTATATTTTAAAACAACGTTTTTACTGATTCTCAGAGTACCTGGGGCCATAACAGACCTTTCATTGGTACTGACAGACTCATACATAAGTCACCATTCATCCACCAAAATAATCGCTGGTGAAACCAGAAGACTTTAAGAAGGGCTGGTTAATAATGGCATTCTCTTAAATACCACCTGGGAGTTATTTCCAAGCTTTTAAAGCTTCTAGGTCTCCATTTGTTTTTCAGGAAATGCTTCTAGAGCAGATGCAAACTTCTGACAGCGGTGCTGCCTTTCCCAAGCACCTTCACCACTGAACGGTCTCTTCATCTCACAGCCCGTGATCCCCAGCAGCTCCCGGCTGAAAACTGATGAAAAAAGCACTAGAAAATATGAAATAACCTAAAAAAAAAAAAAAAAAAAAAAAAAGGCGAGAAAAAACAAAGGTTGCTAATCACCACAAAATACCTTAAAAGGAGCAAACGGTGATGAAGATAAAGCTTGCCTGCTCCAGGTATTTTGCACACATTTCAAAAAAAAAAAAAAAAATAGAGAAAAAGAAAAAAAATAAAAAAGAAAAAAGAAAAGAAAATAAAAGAAAATACTTCAACACTATACAATCGCAATTTTACATGAAAACGCAGGACGGCTCGAGGGCTCTCCTAGCTGGGCCTGGCAGAGCCGGGCGGGCACGGGCCACTCACTTTACCTCACACCTGAGGAATTTTCTCTGACGCTCTCGAAGGCGCCCACGGCTCTCAGGACAGTGCCCAGGTGTCCACGGGCACCAGGCGGGAGGTTAGACCTGCCATGCCCGGCCCTCACGCCGATGATCGCCCCCCGGCCCCGTACTTGTGCCCCCAGCCGCCTGCCCACACCGCTCTCACCCAGCCGAGCCTAACCCACACCTGCCTCTTCCAGGCGGTTCCCGGAGCGAGGGGACACCCCCCGACAGCAGCTCCGGGTCCGCTCACGTCCCTTCACCGCCCCCCGTCGCCCCGCGCCGCCCCGCTGAGGCGGGGCCGGCATCTTGGGTAAGGGCAAGGGGGCGCCGTCCCGCCGGCGGCCATCTTTGTCCAGGGTACGAGCCCAACAGGGCTGCACGGGCGCCATCTTGGGTAGGGGCAAGCAGTTCCCTCACCGCCGCCCCGAGCTGCCTCAGGAGCCATATTTGCTGAGGCCAACCCCTGAAAGAGCCATAAATAAATAAATAAATAAATAAAGCGGCACCTGCGGCATCCCGAGGGCCGCCCGCTGAGTCGGCTCCCCCCGGAGGCAGGGCGGCGGGGCCGCTCCTCCCCGCGGCGTCACTGACGGCAGCCGCGGCTCCCAAGATGGCCGCCCGGCCGGGGCGGCGGCCGGCGGGACCGGCGAGGCCCGGGCTGCGGTGGCGCGGGGCGGCCGAGGCCTCGTTCCCCTTCCTCGTCCTCCTCCTTCTCTGGTTCGCAGCCGTGAGGGCAACGGCGAGCTCGGAGCCGCCGCTCAAGTGCGACGAGCTGCGGCTGGGGCAATATCCTGAGCGCGGCCGCGGAGGGGGGACGGGGGCTGTGGGGATGGGGCTGGCGGCTGTGAGGGACCGGGGGGCTCCGGTGGTGGCAGGGACACCCTCGGGTCCCGAGCTGGAAGGAGCGGGAGGGAGGATGTGTGTGGTGGCGTAGGTTTGTTTGGGGGTGGTACAGCGTGTGGCTGTGTGCAGGTCGGGGTGCACCTGGTTTTCAACGATAAAATCCCGTGAGATGGGGGATCCTCCTGCCCCTCCGTCTGCTTCGTTTGTTTTCAGGACGCTGAGGTGAGAGCCAGTGGCTTCCCAAAACGTTGGGTCTGCCTCCCCCAGCCAAGCGAGAAGGTCTCAGGCGTTAGCCCAAGCTGCAAGTTGTCTCCAGAGGCGTGTCAGGCCTTCCCGAGGAGATGGCTGGGGAGGGCAGCTGGCAATAGCGATGTGGCTGCAGATCAGAAGTGTCAGGAAAGCAAAGCTTGGAAAAAAAAGTTAACTTCATCTCCTGCCTTACTTGGCCGTGGGAGTTCAGACCGCAGAAAATTTGTTCCTGCGCACGTTTTCTGCAATTCAAATTCCCGGCGTTTCCGATGTTCGTTTTTAGGTGTTCTTTGAATTTTGTTTGTTGTTGTAGCTTTGATCTTCTCAACCAAATGCCTCAGTTTAAAGGTACTCCGGTATCAAAATAAGGAAGGAAGCATAGGCTGGGGTTCTACCTTGTCGCCTTCAAATGCTGAGACTGTGGCTGATAAATACTGTAGTTCCCTTAGGTAGTGCTGACTGCAGCACTAATTAAACATGGAGCTTATGCAATATATTGATGTATTAAATTGGATTAGCAGATTTGCTCTATGGTAATGTGCTGTTCCTATTTTGGGGGATGGGGAGGGAGGCAAACTGACATCAAGGTACAGCTTTAATCCTCAGAGGTTAAAGAGGGTGGAATAAATTAATGTTAAACCCGTTGTCGCGTTTCATATGAAAAATGTTTTCCTCAATTACCTGAACATATATGTGTGATGAGCCTAAAATAGACAATAGTACACAAGAACCAATGAATTGTACAAATCACACGGCATATGGTAAGGATTTCTAATTTCTAACATATATTGGCAGTAATTACATTTTCCAAGGAAGTATTTAATTCATGCATTTATGTATCTGCTAGATGAGCTTTTAAAACACAGGATTAGTAATGTCATTAGTGTGAAAGCCTAAAACACTTGTGTACATTGGATGCTTCACTGAAAATGAATAAATACGTTGTCTCTCATTGGTACGTTTTTAAGTGAGGTTTCTGGTAAACCTCTTCAAAGGATGTTATATCTTCTAGGCCCTGTCCTTCACTACTGTGATTAGAGCAAACCATTCCTGTCCTGCTCAATTTTGCATATACTTAGAAGAACTGACATATGGCAGAGCAACCTCAAAACCTTCAAAATCCTTAAAAATCCCTTTAAGGAAGGATGGTGCCTTCTGTCATCAAGAGTTTTTGGTGCCACGAGGGTCTTTTTTTGAAAGCAGTTACGCTTATTTTGATGTTAAATTCAGATTTTCTTTGGAGTACCACAGAAACGCACTTAAATTGGTCACTTGGTTCATTACATGTGTTTCGCTTTTCTGGTGTTTGCAGGCATTGAAGTAAAAGGTCTCTTTGTTAGCTAATTTGCTTTATGTGTACTCATGTTTAAAATGCATGCGTGTGCTTCTTGGCTTTCAGATTTTACTGTGTATTAACACTAAATAATTTTCTTTATTGGGATGCTTAGGGATAGTGGAGGTTTTCCAAGTACTTTTCAGAGACTGGATGAAAGTACTTTCCAAAATACATCCTCCTGTAAGTTATTGAGTCCTTTACATCATCTCTGACATTGTGTCCCTGATTATAAACAGGCAGTCAGAGAGCCAAAGGACTCTGTAGTTTGATCACAACTCACATTGGAAGTTGTGTCTAACCAGACTATTGTATTCGATACACTGTACGTTTGCTTCAGAGTGGGGGAGGTTGCTGAATTTATTAACGTCTTCACTTCTGTATCTGTATAGAATTTTTACCCATACAGCAGTCTTTAGGTTGTCCTCACAGTATCTGAGTCATTTCCTCTATCAGTATTATCTAAATAATAAAAAGTTGCTCTTATAGCTCGTGCTTGGAGCACTACAGTCTCTAAACATCTTTCTGGATTTCATCATCCAAACAAGTAGGGGTTTAATTCAAAGCATCCCAAGTAGTCTCAGGGAGTAGCGGGTTTGGAGCCGTACTGGCATGACTTTGACAAGAAAACAGTGTCCTCCCCGTGTCAATATTTTAACTGCTGTGGCTTCTAAATAGAAAGCACTGCTTTCTTTGCTTGATTTTTGCAAGAGAAAGAATGTTGCTTTCTGTAGTTGTGTCAGATGAGGCACGTTGATCAGTAACATCCCTGTACGACTTTATGGCAATGAAGTCCAGACATAGCTTTTTTTTTCCCCCCGTTACAGATAATGACCATCTGAACTTAATTTTTAACTTAATTTTGGGATGGTCCTATGCAATAGGATAGATATTAAAAGAATAAATAAATCCAAATCCTCATCTTCTTTCCTTTGGGTATTACTGGAAAATCAGGAAAGAAATGTTGAAGCCGTCTAGCAGTTCAGTTAGAACTAATCAACAGCTCTCACAAGTCCTGAAAGCTCCTACAAAGTGTATAAAGGACTGGAATTCTGCCCTTTAAAACAACTCACTAAAACAGTGGAGAGTGACTAATATTGTAATATATCACAGGCTTTTACTAGATGTATCAAGTAATACACTTAAAGTATCATTCCTGCCTGCACAGTGCTGTGTCTCAAGACTGTTGCACAGCATAACTTCATTTGTATATTTCACCTTTGTTGTCAGGAAAATGCCACAATATCCAGTCAGTTACTGCTTAACTGCAAATAGTTTGTTTTTGTTTTGTCCTTAGTTCAGTGTCTGCCAGCACCAAATATTACCTGTAAAGATCACCTTGGCATAGAAAAAGTCTTTACTGGACATGAAGTTGGATTCTACAAGCCTATTGCATGCCGCAATGTGTGAGTACCCTATTATTTTTTGGATTAATTTATCTTTGTTTTCACATTAAATTTTCTATAAAATGGGACGGTGTGTTGGCAGAAGGAGGAAGGTAGAATTCCGTACGTGTGTTACTTCATCCTCAAATAAATAGTTTAGGGATACAGCATGCATGTTTACAAGTAAATCTGTCTCCGTGCTGGACACGTTTTTGCTTGTTTAGTTGTGTTTCTGTCTCTACCTTAGCGTGTACCCCAGCAAAGATTTGCCCCAAATTCTAAGGCCACGCTTCACGCATGCTTGAAATCAGCACGGGGATTCCTCTCCATCCCTTTCCCTGACATCCCCTCCTGTACACCGAATCAGAACTGATGTGGGTTTGAACTAGCTTGGATCAGTTCCCCAGGCTGAGTCACAGCACAGTCCCTTCACGTGCTTGTGCCAGCACAGGGATGAGGGCGACTCAAGGATAAGAGATGGATGGAGGTGGGAAAGGGCTGCGCAGCTCAGCAGCAGCACTGGGTCACGCCAGTTTAAGTGTGCCTGTAGCTGCACCCTTACTTGTAACATGTATGAATATTCGGGGAGCATGAGTCTTTCTTCAGTACCCTGAAAACCTCTTTTACAGGAATTGTTTTCTGTAGTTAAATAAACTTTGTGTTTAATCAAGTCCTGTGTGTCTTTTTAAGAGTCTGTTTCTATAACTTGAAAATGATGGACCTGGTTTTTCTGAGCATGTTGTGAGTGATGGAAAGCTCTGGACACCAATAAATGTTCCAACTGGCCAGTGCTAATGATCAGTGAACACCTGGCAGTACCATTTGTCTCTTTTTATTGTGGGAGTCACACTGGAGCCTTTTCCTTTTGTCCAACTGTGGAATCTTTGGAAATTACAGCTCCAGTTGTAATGTCTGCTGAGTATTCCTTATCACCCTAGTGATGCGGTACTTACTGCTCAATGATTTGCCTAGATCAGAAGTACAGCTCTGCCTCTTAGTTTCATAAATATTTTCTTTGTATTTCATCTTCTCTGCAGTCAAAGCGCAGCAAATTGAAGAAAACATATTATTACATCTAATCAAATTTAAATGCTCACAAACCAGGCTTCAGTCACATTTCTGTCCAGAAACAATTGCGTTTCAGTCCCATCTGTGATGGGGACTGAGAATTAGATGAGCTACGCTAGTTTAATGAGATTGCCTCCTCTTTAAAATAGAAAGTTATTCTTGTGTTTGGGTTTTTGTATATATTTTTGGTTTAACGTACTTTTTAGAAACATTTTAAAATTTGTATTTGCTTTATGAATTAATAAAACAACACACAGGTCTATGTAGGCAGAAGAATGTTGTTCTTATGTTGTCTGTTACTTTATGGTGGCTATTATTTGTGATGAAATTACCAGTGGTTAAACTACCAAAATAACTTGCCGTGGCTTTTCCAGTCCCATGACTGCTTGTATGGCACAGGGGTAAGAGGACCCTTTGTGGGCCTGCTGAAACCTCTAGTAAAGTTCAGCTGAGAATGTAGGAAGAGTTACTGAAGCATGCTGTTGATAAACCACCAAAGCCAGCCAAAAGTGGCAGCAAGGTTAATATTTTAATATTACCACCTTTCATGTGTATTTGTATTTAAAGTCTAATCACTGTTCAATGTATCAGCATTTTATAAAGTATTTTGAATGTTAGCTAAGTCAGAAATGTTATTTTAAGCAAGAATCTCTACCTTGATACCACACCAATAAGTCTGCACTTGGAGATTTTCCAACATCTTACCTGAGTTTTGATGAAAACTATCAGTCTTCTGGCAAAAAGGACTGCACGTCACGTGACCAGAAAATTGGTTTAAGCAGGCATCTTCCCACAGCGGGATTGCCCCTGTGTAGGGACAGCAGGTTAATTTATATCCCTAACTTTAGGAAGGAGCAAATCAGCATGTTGTCCTCAGCCAACGCCCTAATTTAGCAGCAGTCTGGGTTGCAGCTCTAGGATCCTGTTCTGGTTGTGTATGAGGATGTGTTCAAGTTCAGTCACTCCCAGTATTTGTTCAAGGAAAAGCTTGTAATTACCAGTGAGGTTGCAACAGCAAAGGGCTGGGATTTGGGATTGGTTGGGTTTTAATTCAGTGTTTTGGAGGTAGATTTTTGCCAGGTTCTGGAATTCCCCAAATTGTCACGTTGTCATGTATTTTGCTTAATGTGCACAGGCCCTGATTCTGCAGGCTTGGAACATCCCCTGTTCCAGCATCAGCATTCCAAGCAAGGAGAGCATGAAATGGCAGTCTGTGGAAGCCCTGCAGTTCCGTGCGAACAGGTCTTTGGGCAGTGCTGAGGCCCTGAGAGGGCACAGAGGCCACTGGCACGTGTAGCAGTGCTACGTGTAGTATCAGCTGGCCTGGAGAGCAGGAGGAAAAGGCGTTTATGTGGCAAATGTGAGAAACGTACAAAAAAAGACTGGATGAGGCTGATAAGCAAGAGAAAATCAAAGAGCAACTGAAAAGAACTTGCGTCTTTTACCCAGTTGTAGAAATCCCTTTAGATTAGCGGGAAGTGTTATTTTCCTGCTTGCTGGTTAGTTCTTCAGCACGTATTTTTATCTGAAAGAATGAGTAAGACGAAGGACGAGAGTGGAGGCAGCCTTGTTACGGTGTTAACGTGCTTCCACTTCACACTAGATCTCTTCTGCCCTTCAGGTTGGTGTTGTTGAAGTTGCAGACTGCTCTCCCTCTGACAGCATCTCAACGCAGACGCAAGTGCTAAGTTTACTTTCTGTTTTTGATCAGAAGCATCTCAGATTAGATTACGTTCCCACCTTTTATGCAAAAGCATTTTCTAAGCTTTCTAGGCTCTAGTGTCCTTGAAAGGTTTGTTGACGCTTTTTGGTTGATAAACATTTCCCAACAGTTTACCTCAACTTTTACATGAAACAATTAGTGTTCTTTACAGTGGAAACATGGCAGTTCTAAAGCTGATAATTTACATTACATCAGGTTCCAGAAATGCCTGGTATGTTCTGTGTTGCTAATAAGCACTAAGTAACAAATATTGAGGTAAGAGTCACGGTTTAATCACTTAATGTTGCCATTAAGTTTTAAAGTCAGTAAATCTAGATAATAAGCAAAAATGTAGATCTTTATTTGGCATTGAAAGTGCTTAATAAAGGTGCTTGGAGCGTTCTCAGCTACTGTCTTTTGTGAAACTGTGTTTTATTCAACTGTCAACCGAGAGTTTAATTTGGGCTTATTAAGTAATTGCTGGCACATATTAGTGCACATATCAGAGCAGTGAATTATTGATTATTTTTTTAAAGTTCTAATTAGATTTGGGTTTCTGTTCTTTTCACAAGCTAGCTCTTCACCAGTGCAGCAAAGGATGGCTCTGCAGTTGGTAGCTCTGTGTTCCTAGCTTGCTTATTAGTGCAAAGCCCCGATCAGCAGTGCCTGAAGATTACTAATGGTTTGGTGGCCACATCCCTCCAACTGGTGGCAAGAATGGCGCCAGTCGGTATAAATTCAGGAAGCCTGTAGTATCTTTGTCTTCTGTACGGCTAACCACGGGACATTTAACGTCAAGGTGTCTGCCTACTACCGTGCGTCTTTGCGCAGTTCTCAGTTCTTTTCATTCATGAGTGCGTGCCGTGTACTGCCCGTGGTGTGTAGCACAGGGATAGTTACATGCCTTACCCTCTTTGTTGAATCCTTCTGGCTTCTCCAGCCAGTGGCCACGGTTCATTTCTCCTTCAAATCTCGTTGCAATTACTGTCTCTGCTGACATCTCACCTGTCTACCTTGTTCCTCTCTATTTGGCTGGGCGTGAGACTAATGCCTACAGACAGTATGCGCACGTCTCTTAGCTTCCCAGTGCTGTCTCAATAGCACTGGACTATTGGGAAGTGCTCTGTGAAACTGGGGATGGATCAGCAACTGAATTATGTCTTTCTTGACAAGAAATGATGATTTAATTTCAGAATAAGAGTCATAAGAATCGGTATTCTGCAAGAGTGTGCTTGAGTTGTGACAGCTGAGCTTGCTTTATGGAGGATGCCTAGCAAGTTTGAAAGCATAACATTATCAATTCTGTGTCTGTTAATTAAAGATAAATAACAAATCTGATTTTTATTTTTTTTTTAACTGAAACAGCAGGCAAATGAGTCACTGCTTTAATTTTCAAAACTATGAGTGAATGTCTCTTGCAGTCATTGTCTACATTCCTTGCTTCTTTTGGCAGAAATGGATACTCCTACAAAGTGGCGGTGGCTCTGTCCTTGTTTCTGGGATGGTTGGGAGCAGATAGATTTTATCTAGGCTATCCTGCCTTAGGTAAGTTTATTTCTTGTTTTTTCTTTGAGTTAAAGCGTGTTGTAATGACTTGAGTTATTTGTGCATACTTACATTTTGAATAAAGAGTGCTGACTGTCAGAGTTTTTATATTTACAACTAGAATCCTTAGTTCATTGCAGATAAGATGAACTCCGGGATTCTATACCTCTGCCTCCTATGCTGGTGGAGTGAGTGCTGACAAATGGATATAGGGTTGCCTCACAAGCAAACGTGATTATTGTCATTCATTCTGCTTTGCGTTTGCTTGACACTGATGTTTAGCACTGCATTCTCTGTGAGCCACTGAGACAGTAGTGGTTTTGACTGATGTGTCAGCTACTTAATGATGCTCGATTTTAACAGGAAAATAGAGGACAAACTTTACAGTCAACCTAGTGTTTTGGGATATGGAATTCATTCTGGCAAATGCATACCTTCAAGGTAGCTCGTAGTATTAATAATAGTTCTGCAGAAGCTGGGACCTTTAATAAGATCTACCTCTGCTTACTGCTTGTAGGACCTGATTCCCAGGGTGATGGTGCCAATGGCTTTTAAATAATGCAAGTACCTTAGTATGTTGGAAATACTTTCTCTGTCTTGGATTTACTTTGTTTCTGAGCCTGACAAATGGAGTAAATTTAAAGTTTGGATAGCATGGAGCAGTGAATTGGAAAAAGCTATACATGTTAGTGTCCCTTCAGCTGGGAATTTTGAGTTTCTGCCCATCCAATAGAAACCCTTGTGTTTTTTAATAACATTATTTGTCTTTCCGGTTAATCTTGTGTTAACACCTGTGTCTTTTTTCATTGAAATCCTATAATTAGCGCTTACTTTCTCCGTCTGTTTCACAAAGAGATATATTTTGGGAATCAGTCACTCAGGTGCACCTTTTGTTGTATCACTGGATTTGGAATAATAATTTGCAGTAGTTATTTTGCAATATACTCCAGTACTGTGGATTTATAAGTACTCTGTTCTTACATAGAAGTTCTGTATGGCTCATGCTTGCTAATCCCACTGGCATACACTGTAACCAGTAACCAGAGTTAACAGATGTAAAATTAAACTCCTCTAAAGACAAGATGAAAGCCAAAAAAAGAAAAAAAGGAAATAGGGCAGAGTAGAAAAGAGAAGTAAAATCAGTGGATTGGATTCCTTGACTGCAGTATTTTTGTATGTCATCCATACTTTGGCAAAAATTATAAAGAAAGGGAGTAACATTGAAATATTTTGTGCAAGAATAATGAAGACTGCAAATGCTCCTTCATTTCTTTTCCTGCTCTTTTGGTTAAAGAGAGCACAAATACAAACACGCTATTGAGTGTGAAGAAGCCAAGAAGGCAACCTCTTCCTCTCCCACACACTGTGAACTAAACCAGAAGTTATTACTGCCTAAGAGCACTACCTTTTCCCTCTGTGCTTTAGAGCAGTTTATTTTCTCAGTGTGATCTGCTTGTGGGGAGGAAAGTGAGAAGGAAGAAAAAAATCAACTTTACCCTGCACTCCAGAAACGTATGCCAAGTTCAGAAATAGTTCTGCATCCAGTAACGTGCTGCCGAACGGCTCCGCGGGATGCAGCCAGTTCCTCAAGTAAACTGGAGCAGATGGGAGCAGCAGTGGAGGGAGGTGTGCTGGGTTCCCAAAGTGCCAGCTGAGGGTGAGGGCCAGGCCTGAAGCTTCAGAGGAGGTGGCAGAAAAAGCATCACAAATAAGTATTATAAATGCTGACCGCACTTGATTCAGAGATAATAACAAAGTAAACGTGTTCACCAAAGATCTGATATCATTTAATTGTCTTAACTGCCGCTTCCTAAGGCTAGTATTTATTTAGCTGGCTGTTTCCCTTCTGTTTTGTTACGCTATGCCAGTACTGATAGCCAGGCAAACCATGTCTGGCTGCTGCAAGTCTCACACGTCAGCGCCTGGGAATGAGGTATTTTAAACATTGATACACTGAGGTTTTGCACATTTAAGTGACACGACCTCAGTTGCAATATGCACGTAGGCTTTTCTTTTAATCAGCTGAGAGACCATCCTGCTATCCCTCCTTCATCCTCTCAGTCATTAGATACATGTTCACTGTTCTGACTGTACTGTCGGTCCATGGAATGATTATAAACAGCCTCCTTAGAGTTTATAAATCAGCCAGCTTCATCTTGTCAACTGTGGGAGCTGTCTCCAGACAGCGGGATGCTCTTCCCACAGTGTGCAAGCAGCTACCCCGCCACTCTCCTCCACGTGCAGCCACACAAACAGGGCACTGGGGAGTGGAGGTGGTGTTCTGGACAGATTGCTGCTTCTGAGAGAGGCGGAACCAAAAGGAAGAGACAGAAGTCAGGAGACCTTCAGGTACTTGAGCAAGAGCAGGCTCATTCTTTGGAAAACTGCTGTGCTTTTTCATTGTCAGGCACTGTGCAGCACAACACAACTTGTTGCTGTGCCAGCTCCCTTGGGGAAGAGGTGCCATGAGGGGCTACACTGGCTGATGTTACCAACATGCTTGTTTCTTGCCTCAGAAGTGTCCTGGTCCTTATGAGCACAGTAAGGATACACTTTTTAGTAGGGAACTACCCCGAACAGCATAGCCTAGAACTGACTTAAGTGCAAGAGATACGCGTTCCTCTTGGATGTTCTGGCTGTTCCTTGGTAAAGAGACAAAAGCCTTTTATCTCAAAGTAACATACAGGTTAGCCTCATTCAGCTGTTACCTTGTAATATATACAGAACTCATTGTATTATACTCACTGTACAAGAAACCACTGATATTAAATAAAAAAGTTAAATCAGTCTTCTGAAAGCACCAAAAGTTGTCTACCTTTCATAGCAACTTCCCATGAAACATTTATCTGTTCATTGCTATTCCCACACTTTCTTTGAATCTTTCATTTATTTGCACAAAAAAACAACCTTTTTTTGAATACTGCTTAAAAAGAAGTGTTTCTGTATATGTATTTATACACGTATTCAAAATAAATTCCTATTTCAGCAAAAATATAAAAGTGATACTAAAACGGTTTGCCAGAGTAGCGTGTTCTAAAATCAAATCACTGTGTGCAGCAACTCACGAGGTGATAGAAAGTCTCCCTCTATTTATAAGTAAATTTTGTAGCTCAAGTTGAGATTTTTTTTCTCTTTCTGTTTGATCAAAGAAAGGAAATTTTCTGGTAACTTGGTTATCAACTTTTGCCTTGTTTAAGAATTTTTATCTGTTTTAGGAAAAGTTCTTAGTTTAAAATCTTTCAGTTGTATTCAGGATACAGAAATATGAATATACATTCCCCCCTGGTAATTCAAGATCTTTAACTCCAGTTCTGTTTCTAGACCTGTATATAGTGGGGGCGGTGGGATGGGATTGCAACCAGCAATGTGAACTTCATAGTCACTGGCTTAAAGCTACTGTTAAATTTTCTTTTGACTTTTTTTTTTTTAGGTTTGTTAAAGTTCTGCACAGTAGGATTTTGTGGAATTGGTAGCCTAATTGATTTCATACTTATTTCCATGCAGGTAAGTCAGTGCTTTCAAAGCAAGATACAAATCTGCGTTTGCTAAAGTTTTGATTGATTACTAATTCTTTGTTAGCATTTTAGCCTTAAGAACTTTTGTGTCTGGAAGAATCAAGGCGTTTATTTTAGCTGTGGTTGTAGATTGATGTTGTAGAATATAGACGCAAAATATATTTGTTATTTGTATTAAAAATTAGATAGACCAGCTCTCTCTCAATACTTGTAACAAATAGCTTGGAAGCTGTTTCACCATAAACTTACTTTGTCAGAACGTGTGGGCTCTTTTTGTGAGACACAGTGTTAGACTTCTCGTGAGAGATGTCCTGGTGTTCCCAGAATCCTGAAGTTCTGCGCTTGCATGGGCTTCATTACTGATGGAGCCCATCAATGGGGTTTCAAGGCACAGTGTGCAGGAGAGAAGACATTGCTGCTTTTTTTCCCCTGCCTCTTCAAATATAAGTCCCATATCACCCAAGAGCTGTTAGTGTAGGATTTTTGGAGGTTAACTCCACAGCTGGGGTGACCTCTTGTGACATCAGGAAATTGCCAAATTGTCTTACTTTACAGTGCATCCACATAGCACAAATGATGCATTTCCCATGAACTCAGAATGCATTGAGGATATAGAAATAGTTTGTATGGGTTTATAGAAAAATATGTAACTTTTAAAACATATGTATCCTCAAGTTCCCTTCTATACTATCATTGTGATTTTGCCTCGTGTCGCTTACAGACACAAGTGAGTATCGTTCGTCTCCACTTATTCATCTCCCTGGTGACTCCATATCAATTTAACATTCCCAGAACAAAAAAGCCATGATCTTCTCTCCGTCTCTTTCTTACCTGTGCAGTACTTCAAAGATACTTGTCATCAACCTAATTATCTCCTACCTACTTTCCTTTGTTCAAGAAAAGTGGTTTGGAGCCCACTCGTTTGTAAGCCTGATTTTGTGACTCAAATCCTCATCAGCTTAACCTAGTACCAGCGCCTGGCTGTGTAATTTGGTTGATTAGAAGCCCCAGGGAAATGTTCAGTCTGAGACAGCGCTCTCTAAAATAGTTAAACTACAGCATAACTTCAAAATAAATCTAGTTTCTGTTTGACTAATTAAGCATGACTAATTTTATGATGGGAAAATTAGCAGTAATTGAGACATTAGCACAAAGTGTGTATTTCACTTTATATTGAAAAGTCTTGGTTCTTTTTCTCTTGTAGATTGTTGGACCTTCTGATGGCTCTAGTTACATTATAGACTACTACGGAGCACGGCTCACGCGGCTCACGATTACCAACGCGACATTCAGGAAAATGCAGAGCTACCCGTAACCCCGGCAGTAAGTGTCTCGTGTATGCAGAAGTGCATTTTATTTTACAGATGGATCCAGGCGTCCACTGAAGTCGCTGATGACTTATTAATTACACTTCATCAGAACCGAGTATTAAATGTCCATTGAACAAAGCTGGTAAAAGATGAAAATTCATCAAGTGAACGAGTTTACCACAAAGGCGCCGAGTTTCTCTGACTGCTCTATTTCTGTGAGCGTGTACGAGGATGCGAAGTTGTACCATTGCGAAATGTGCAGGCTTGAGCAATTTGCACTGATGTTGTTCTGTGTCTCAGTGTAAGTTTTTGGTTTGTGGAGAGGCAAGGAAAGGGTTGTTCAGAACAACGATGCTGATCTTTACTCCATTGAAACTGATGAGAGTTTTAGCATGGAAGGGCCAGGGTTACACCTGGAGGTTGTGTTCAGAACTGTGTGTAGCGGTTTGGAAATGAACTGAAATATCCCAAACCATGGAACCTGTGTTTCTTTGTACCCTGTTAGTTAAAATCCAAATGGCCCTAAAACTTGCACCAGCACATCCTGTGAAATCCTGTTAACTGAAAGAATTCTTTCTGTAAAGCTTAAAGATCAATTTTGGTGAAGATGAAAAATTTGGTCAATGCTGATCAGCAACACGAATAAGCAGACAAAAAAAAAATAGAACCATAGGTGACATCTCAAAATAGGAAGGTGAATGAATGTTGGGCTGCAAAGAAGTTAGAATAGGACACAAATGCTGTGGTTATTTTGATTTGTTAGTTTTCCTCCCTTGCAACCATCCACAATGAAAGACATCCCTTCTTTTTTTTGAAAAGAAATTGGTACGTATGGTTTACAGAACGTCAAAAAAAAATGAGTTCTCTGTATTAATAAAGCCCTTAAAATATTCTTATTTTTAATTGGCTCTGTTCCAGTGAAATAAATTTTATTATTCTTAAATAATTTCTTAATAAAGAATAAATTCTTAGGGCATTTAGACTAAATTCTTTAGGACAACTAAGGATGTTCCTTCAATTAAAAGTATATGCACACGGCGACAGGAAGTATGTCAACAGAATCTCGCTGCTATTTGACCACTTTTAAACATTGCCTTCATCTTCTTGTGGAGACGGGCAGTAAGTGAACGAGAAATCCGTGTTATATAAACCTTAGTGTTGATTTTTTCAATAATTTGGGCTATTCTTCTGGTTTTCTGATGAGACTTTCAAAATGTTATTGTGTCCGCAACAAGTATTTTTGAGGGAATACAAAAATCAGGTTGCTAAATTTTTTTAAAGTGCAGTTCATGGTTTTAATCTCTCTTAAACCTACGTTAAGACTTGGTGCATTGAGAGCTTTGTGAAGAAATCCTGTTTTTTTCCAAATCGGTGTAACCTGACATAGCACATAATGAGAATCAACCACTTGCAGTACTTTGTGCTCAACATTAATTCTTTCCTTCACTCAGACATGGTTTTGGAACAGTTGCTAACATGAATTCTACTTGTGGACTCAAAGAGACAAGAACACTCTGTTAGCTTTGTTCGCTTGCCTGATATTTGTCGCATCTCCCTTTTTGTCTTTCACTGAATGCTCTTTGTGCATGTCAGATTGTTTCCTGAAATATGCACTTGCAAAAACAGACAGGAAGTGGATGGAAAATAAATGTTTGAATCAAATAAAATCCCATGGCACAGATCATCCCGTGACTTGTCTGCTTTTTGTTTTTTAACCCTGAAGCTGGTAATATAGCTCTGAAAATAGGAAGATACTGTGCAATTCAATTAAAAAAAAAAAACACAAAACAAAACAACAAACCAAACCAACCCCTGGGGAACTCGTCACACAAGATTTCATTGGAAAATGCATCTCCATGTGTACAAGTAGCAGAGGGCTTGACTCAGTGACTTCAGCTATCCGTAAAAGAATGTGGGGGCTGTTTTGTGAGAATCAGATGAAAATATGATGAGTTACGAGGTCCTTCAGATAGTTTATTAATTCCAGAAATAAACTGACCAGCAGAGAAATGAGTGGTTATTCCAAGTTACTTACAGTGTTTCTGTAGAAGAAGAACATGTATCCAGAACCAGTCCAGGGAATGAAAAAACTGGGGGGGTTCTTTCATCCCAGTCCTCTGCTAGTGATACCAGTGCCTGTTCTGCTCCACACTGCCCCGTTTGCTCATAGCAGTAAGAATGGAGCCAAGGGTGAGCAGCCAGAACGCTATTTGGAGCCTTAGCAAGATTTTATTTTAATTCCCTTTAGATGGCATTCCACTTGGTCCTCCGTCCTGTACTAACAACCTTCCACTTCTTTCACAACCATCTCCGTTCGATGGGAAGTCTTAGCAATCAGTGTCACAGATGGAGCGAGCTTTGCGACTTGGATCCGATATCAGTTATGTTGTGTATCTGCACACCCTCCTTTTGTTGCACAGCTGTAGTGTAGAGAGGGTTAACTGAGCGAGTAGATAGTGCTGCAGGGCCAGTAGAGAGTTAGTGAGGTCTTTGTTTTCATCTTGTAATTGTCAGATATGGCATGTTTACCATAAGGCCTGTGAAAAGCGTGATGCAAGATGTAAAGCTGTCCCACTGTGTTAATAATAAATTGGCTCCAGTAATATTTATCAAAATGTCTGTCCTATGATGATTTCCTGTGTTGCTGCCTGCTTTAGCGTTCATCTGTCAATCAAGTTGCCCATCTTAGTGTTTCTGTGGTTCTCTGCACTGGAATAATCTCTCTTGGTTGTAGCTTTTCCTTAAAAACAGTTGCAAAGCACTGACAACAGTTGGACAATGTCCTACGTCATCCTCCTGCCTTGTTCCCAGATAAAACGGGATCTGCTTGCCTTGCAGATACTCAGGAATCTTTTCAACATTCCACCAAGACAAAGAAGTATTATTCTCTATCTTTAAAAAAAAAAAAAAGAAAAAAAGGGCATAAAAAGTAAAGGCCAGAGTTTAAAAAAAGAATGTTGAAGTGCCTCACATTTAAAAACCTGTATAAAGCATCAGTGAAGATGCCGCAGATCCAAGCTAGGAATTAAATCCAGATCTTCCCAAAGTACCAGGGCGGTTCAGTCATTGCAAAAATGGCTCCATAAACCTGTTTTTTTTTCCTCAGTCTGTGTTTCAGGATTTTCGGCAATACGCTTAAGCATGATGTGGAGGGGCAGCAGCTAGTAGGAACGTTTGGCCTTGGGCACTTTGCGTACTGCACTCACACAGTGCAAGTGGTTGTAGTTAGGTGAAACTCCACGATTCATAAATTACTCCGCATTGTAGTTACTCCATTAGGTCACCGTGTGTATCTTTCACTTGGGTGCAGAGCGCGTTTTCAAAAGGCTGCTCTAGAGCAAGTTCTCTGATTAGCTCCTCCTACGGCCGTTTAAATCAAGACTCTGCTAGAGCAACTTCCCGTGACAGTATTTTGTTATCTTAACTGTTTCCCTCTCTACCACCACCCACCACTTACTACATGAAGATGTCACTGCTGCTTTCAGGACCTGATAGCACCTCGAATGGTAGGGTTTGTTATGTTTCTGAAGATGTATTGCTGCATGTCTGCCAGGAAAACTTCTCAGCTCCACAGGAAGGTCTTTGTGTTTCAAATGCTCCATTAGAATTTTTTTTGGAGAACATCTGTTGTCACCCCATCAAGAATTGTTTCCTTTGTTCCTCAGGAGTATATTCAGTTGTATTTGCTTACACGGCTCTGTCTGCTCAGTCTTCTCCCATCTCTTCTCTGTGTTTTTGTTTTTTTATTATTATTATTTTTAGATTCATTAGGTGTTTATTCCATTCGAGAGCCATTCCTGTTGCTTGCTCTGCACTTTCGGAACCTGTTTCCTCCAGAACATGACGTTGGCTACACTAAGGTTGGGTTGGGTACCTGCGCACCCCGTTGGGGAAATGCCAAAGGCAAGATTTTGCAAGCAACCGTACATTTCCACTGCCTGTCACTAATTGGGTGATTTCTTGTTATTTCACTGATAACATCATAGCCTTTCGAACTCAGCGCAGCTTCATCTCTAACCACTTTGCCATTTTCATCATTAGAAATGGTCGCTATATGGCTTTTTTTAAAAAAAAATGTGCTATTTTAGTTCGTTTAAATCATGCTTTTTCACCAGCTACTGTGTTCTGGGTGTTTGTTATTTCAAGCTGCATCAGAGTCTGCTGATGGTGAAATACAAGAGGTTGGTCTGTTTGCATCTTCTGCAACTGCTGCCAGAATCTGGGGGAGAAAAAAGCTTAACTTTCGGCATATGCTTATGTGTTTTGCTAGACTGAAATGTGATCAGCTCTTCCAGCTTTCTTCCTCTCAGTCCGTCTGTGTTACCCAGAGAACCTTTCCAATCCCTGTGAATTCTCAGAGAAAACTTGATGCTCCATGGAAACCTTAGCACTGAGAACTCAAATGGCTGGTAGCATCTGATGCAGGACTACACCATCCTTTGTGTGACAACTTATGTTTTTCTCACCTCAAAGCAGCTTCTCTTTGTCCTTTGTTCATACCTCAGCTCTGTTCGCCTGTCGGCTGTTTTCGGACATCCTTCCACAACTTCTTGAGAAGCTCTAAGAGGAGTTGGGCTCTTCAGAGCTGAATCAGATACGTGGTAATGTCAGGGCATCAGATCAGGGAATCTTCTATGTGTATGAAACAAAAATACGTTGGGGAGGAACAGATGTCTATTAGAGGGGGTTGTAGGCTTTAGTTTCAGCAGAAATATGTCTGAAACTTACAACTATGTAGTCCCTTTGCCTTCTGCTTCCTGAAGGTGGAGCCAAACCCCCTATCAGATCTCCAAATCTCCTGAAGTTCTTTACCGTGCAGCAAAGACTTACACTCCTGCATTTTTCCTTGCACGAAGGAGAAAACTGGAAAGAGTGTGGGGATTGTATCTGGCAAGGCGCGTTTTGCACTGTGCTCTCACTCTAGACCCAAAACTGTAGCAAAGGAAAAGAAAGGAAATATCAAAATAAAAGGGGCATTCCCAAAACCGTAGCATGGGTGATGAAGAACTAGTTCCGTAAACTTCCAACAAAATGAACTGTTTAAAAATGCTGCTTTTCTCAAGTATGTGCTCCTTGCTTTTCCAGGATTGCAGATGCTTTGCGGTTCATTATGTCTCAGACGTCCTCATGCTCTGATAATTCTCCATTATACATTTGAATGGCTGCTTTCAAGACTGCAGTGCTTCTCTCTAGAAGCACAGTTCTCGGGCTCTGCAGATGTATATGACACAGCAGAATTTTAGGCAGTATAAAAATTATAAGGATCAGTTTCCATTACTGTAATTACTGTATAAATCCTATCTCTAAGAAGCTTAGAACGGGCCTATTTAACCTTGGTTTGAGCTGAAACTTGGACCAAGTTTGATAAGTTTAACACTGAATTCTTTTTCTTCTTTTTTTAAAAATTTTTCTCTGCAGCATCATAACTTAGTCAGGCGTGGGGCGGGGAGGAGAAGGGTTCCACTGCATCCTCCTGAGCCCTGTCTCAGCTGGGGGAGGAAGGGCTGTAATTGTTCAGTGTACCTGTCCCCAACCCCTGGCAGGACAGAGTGAGGTGCACGTTTTGTTACCTCGGGAAAGCACCGTTTCTCCCCTTGGAACCTGTGGCTGCTTCTCTTACACAGCTGTGCTTCAGAGCAGGTGTGTGAGACGTCTCGGAGGCAGCTGATCCACGGAGTGCAACTGGAAGCACTCGGGTAAACCTACATCCTTCGGAGGGCTGTCGCAGTAATCGCCAGCTTTTATGTCACTTGCACCACCTCAGCTAAAGCCAAAGTGCTCGCTGCCCTGCTGCTTCCCTTTTTGGGGAGCTGAGGTGCTGGGGGAGCTGCACAGCCTCCGACTGCCTTTCAGGTAGAAGCATGCAAAAGAGAAGGAAGTTGGCAGCGCCCCGTGCAGCGCCTGGGGTTATCCTGCCCCACTGCTCAAGTGTGCCAGGCTGCCAGGTGGGGGCCAGAGAGCAGCTCTGGTACCGCTGGCCACGGCTTGCTCGGAATAAAGCAGCACAAAACTCCTTGTCATGAACCTGTTCTGCAGTGGGTGCTTTGCCCCCGAGTCAGGAGAGTGGTAGGAACGAAATCATTAATGCGTTCTGTTTCCTTTACGCAGAACCTTCTTCAAAGTTCCTTGGATTTACTGTGGGGAGAACAGCAAGAACGTGTAAGAGGAGACCACTGACTGCAGAGAACTGACTGGGTGTTCACCTTGAGCCCGAAGAGACTGCCCCACATATGGATTGTGTTGGCAGAGGCAGAAGCCTGGGGAATGCAGAGGTGGGGGGTAATTTTTAGGGCTTTCATTCCATGGTCCCATTGATTATAACCCTATTAAGAGGATGATGCATGCGACTTTTAAGTTATTTTGTTAACTAAGTGTAAGCAATGGATGTGTCATGCTAACAAACATAATTGCTGGTGTGTCTAATACAGTATGAAAGTACAGTATAGTGAATTTAAAAGGTTGTGGTAATCTAAGAATGTTAAAAGGGAAATGTGTGCCTGGGGGGCGTGGGGGTTGGGGAGAAAAACGACTTACTTGACATTCACTGTCTTCCTCCCAGCTCCTTTGCTAAAGTAGGAACAGAATCGGAACAAAAAAATGTTTGTTTTACAGCTGTACCAAGTTACGGCGTGGACTCGTGCTCCCCCCTCCTCTCCCACTTGCATCAAGTACATCCTGTACTTTTGGCAACATGTTGACTGGATATTTAAAAGCTGTGAACTGTTCTGAAAGTTTCACATACTGGGTTATGGGCCATGTGTGTTTGATCAAAATTCAATTACTGCACTGTACCATGCTTGGAAACCTATCATCCCAAGTTATGAAGTATGACGAAATAGGCTAATCTAATTGGTTCAGTATGGGAGCAGTATCAACCAAGCTTGTTATGATAAATAGCTTCCTGTGTTAAAGGTTCTCTAGAGCTTAAGTATCTTGGCTCACCTCCCTCTACAAAATAAGAATAGTGTTCCCTGGGAACAGTTACATCACTGTCCCTCTTCTACATTCACAATTAAAGGTTTGTGGATTTTTTTTTTCATCTTGCTGTTCCTTGAATAGATAAACTGTGGCCATCTACCCCGTTCCCCACTTCCATCTCCTTCCCCTTTCCCCAGGTTAGCTCACGTTGGGCTTGCTGTGAGCCTACAGGTTCTGTTTCAGGGGTAGGTAGAGGCAGGGGTAGATGAGGGAAACTTGACCAGGACGCCAAAACCCACCTTGGGCGGGAGGTTGGGGGTTATGTGCCAGGGTGTCAGTGCACGTGGTGTGTATGTTCACACAAAGATTGGGAAATGTTGGTGTTAAATTAAATGTGGAAGCATTTGAACCTTTCTAAACGTCTAATAAAAGTGAATTTCATACTTATGGATGTGCTATTATCTTCTTGAAACTAAAGTTTTAGTTCCTCAGTGGTTAAACACAGTTTGCAAGTGTTGGATTATGGCTAGGGAAGGACTATGTTCTGAGCCTGGATTTGTAGTGACTAAATTTGTCATGAAGACAGTGAGCTGTCTCCCCTGAGATGTTACTGGCTCCATGGTGTTATTTGGTCCATCCTTGGCAAGAAGTGCTTAGCTTGGATTTTGATGTCACAGTAACAGACAGTGTCGAGGGAAAAAGCATGGAAAAGTGGCTCCCGATGCTCCGGCTGTTCAGTTTTTTCCTTTCTTCAGCCACACCCCTACACGTGTCTTCTAATTCAGAAATCCCCTGCAGGCAAAATAATTGCGTGCTGACCGTTTTACAAAGGCACACTATGGGCCTGGTCTTGCAAGTGCCTTTAACTTTGACGAAATTTCTCCCAAGAATAAAGTTATTCACATTTTTAAGGGTTGATATGCAAGTGAGTCTTCGTATTAGCCCCAAGACTGCCTAATACCTGGATTAAGCCTGTATGGTGATTAATGCCTGTTTACTGTATCTGTTATCCCACTGCATTTTGCTCTTCAGCCTTGATTAAGCCCTTTGCTTTACCATTTAAAATGTCCTGCTTAACCTTCTGCTTACATACGTACATAGTGCTGAGGTCTGCATTTTTAACTAGCACAAGTTCTACCATAAATAATAGCATTTAATTTTAAAGTGCAACAGCTACAGTCACCACTTGATCAAATGACAAAGAACAGCAACGGCAAACCAGGGAGCACGGGATTTTTCACAACAAATATCTACATTCGCCTACGAGAAAAAATACACCTTCCTGCTCCTGATAAGCACTTTCTGTGCAGCTCTTTATTTTACATGTTTATAAAAAAAAATATTATCACGAACCTAAACACTGACTCTGTCATTTCCCCAAATATCTTTTGAAGGAGATAAACTAGATTAATCTCTCTTTATAAAGTTCCCACAAGCAAGCTCACAGACACAGTAGCTTTACCTTCAAAAATAGAATGTGACTGTAGGCACTTATGCTAATCTCTTTTTTGGCAAATCAGCTTTTTTGTATTGAATCTTGCTTGATTGAATAGCACTGGAGCTGCCAGAGTAAATGCTATTATCAATGTACAGTAATTAAGGAAATAGTCCTTGTCACTCCAACAGTGTCCAGGCAGTGCCTTCTGTAATAAATGATAAAGAAATCTCTCCAAGGTGTAGATGCTGTGGTGGGGGGGCTCTAAACGTGCAGGAAAACCGTGCAACGCTGAGCTACAGGTAATGGGGAGCCGTCAATGCCCGTGGAACTCATGTTAAATGCATGTTTGGCGCTGTGTCTAAATAGACGCTCGGCACTAAAACACATAATTGTTTAATTTGTCGTGTAATTTCCTGACTCAGGGCAGTTGAGCATCTCCCAGTCTCCACCCTTAAAAAATGTGTGTGAGCGAGAGCGGGGGGAGACCCCTTCCATCATTCAGAAACTTCAAAGATCTTTTCCCCCTTCAGGCAGCAGCCTGCACAAATGATAAACCTTGCTTTAAGATCAGCAGAGCTGGGCTCTGCCAAATCCATTTGGGGAGAGAATTTCAGTAAAAAGGACTTGTCATTCCTTCCCCCGCCCTTCCGTTTCACTTGAAACTTTACAGCCTCGAAGTACTTTGGTGGATCGCAGTTGTTCCGGCAGCACCGAAGAGAGACATTCCCCTAGGAGAGAAATAAAAATCCGTTGGACATCTTCTGTATTATGGCCTTATCACATGTACCAAGAAGTGTAAAATGTGGCAAAGCCGGGTAACTCTCAGACACCGGCGGTGCCGCTTACTAAGCAGATAACCCCGCTCTGCAGTGCTGGAGTTGTCTCAGTGCTCTCAGCTGCAGCCCCACGCAGAGACCATTGCAGTAAACTGCTCTGGCCTGAGACATGCTGAGGTCTGCATTTGATAGCAGAGATCTTTGTCTGGTGAGGGTACGTGCCGAAGATATGTTAATAGGCTGTAAATAACAGGGGAAGGTATTTAATCAAGTATGCCGGGAAATAGTGCTCATGGAAAAACGGATGCGTTTCCAACGGCACGGGCGGGGAAGTGAGCACTCGAAGGAAGGTAAGGAAAGGCAAAGGAGTCTGGAAAGAGGCTGCTCAATTTCACCCCTGCACTCGTAAGACACACACTGAAGGATTCTGGCCGCTATATTCCTTTTCCTCAGCAGTCTGGGTCTTATCTAAACTGTGTAAGAATTTTCATATTTCACAAATCTGACAGTTTTGCTTGGGCGCACGTTACGGGGATTTTAACATTCCCTGCAACGCTGCAGTTTAATGCATTGACATTCCGAAGGCTGGGCATCGTAACCTCTCCATTAAATCTTTGACACAATGAAGTGTCTTCTAAATAAAATAATTCAGAGGGATCGATCCAGTGAACTTCAGGGTGCACCTTTTCAATTATTTTTTAAAGATGGAAGTGTTTTGTGCATATTGAGCACTGGCTTCGTGGGAATGGGAGGGAGGGGAGCCACGTCGTGAAAACAGACTTAAACTGCAGTCCAGCAGGAGCCTGCAGAAACGCTCCAAGACAAGCGAGCATGTGAATCGGTCCTTGGATTTCAGCATGACCACAAGCTTAGCTCTGCTAGTTCCGGGCCTCTTTTCTGTTGTACGTAAAACATTAATGTTCTAAGCATTGTTCCAAAGGATTTGGTTTTAAATACCCCTAGCTCGACCTTCAGAACTGTCTGTTTGAATCTGAGCAGAAGTGCGCTGGTCAGAATTCAAAAAAATTATAGCACAGGCAGCGGGTTTTTTAATTGAGGCATGCCAAATACCAAAGGCAGATGCTTTTTCATTCTGTAGCTCCTGGATACGCATTCTACTTTTCGGTTTCAAGGACAAAGGAAACACTTATCCAATTAGATGAGGCATGAGATTGTGACATACGGGCTCTTTCCTTAAATAAAAAAAATGTTGGAAAAAGATATTTGACCCTAAGTCAATAAGTGCTATTAAAATAATGAATAGTCCATAAATCCAGCCGTATACGCAGCTCGTATTAAGAGCCGTTCTGTTTTTGTCGCTGAGAGGTCTGTGAGACTGCCCAGGGTAAAGCCCTGCACAAGTTTCTCGTCCAAATCGCATTTTAAAGGCCTTACTTTTAAAATAGGATATACAGCAGTGTAAGCCAATTAAATTGCAAGGCAGCCTTCTGCTATCTTTTCAAACTTGACATCTCTATCGAGTCAGCTTAGATGATACCAGGCACGATGTGGCTGTCGGAGCTGCTGAACTGCTCCTGCGCACCCAGCAAAGACGAGCGAGGCTCTTGCGCCTCTTCAGACGTTCACAGAAGCCAGCTTTGTAACGGCAGTGGGGTTCGCCCAAGGTAGTGCTGCTTTGGGGTGATATTGAGAGGGAATGGTTGATGCTTTACGTGGATCCCACCTGAACCTTAGGCATGCTGGAATCACGGAGCGCCACGCGCCTTTGTCATAAGCGAGATGCGCCGAGGTCTGCGTCGTTCCCCCCGTGCGGTGAGCTGGGGCAGTGGTCGAACTTCAGAACAATTACAGCTCTTCTGTTCGGAGCTCAGAGCCACGACGTGTTTATTTTACTCTTCATACTTTACCAGGCAGTTGGAACTGCCGGCCAATAATTGCTGTGTTCCTGATCCTCTGCAAGAGCGAAGAGCTTTCTCCATCCTCAGCCTGCTGTTCAGAAAGTTTGCTTTGCCGAAATTACTGAAATCAGTGCTATCAACGCTGCATGGAGGACTTGAGTCTCAGGTGCTGGGAATTAACATTGCCCGCTGAAATTACTGACACGGGTTTGCAATCTGCTCTGCTGTCTGTCCTGTCTCGTACAGCGCTGCTTAAAGCAAAATCGCGGCATCAAATCAAACTGGGTTTGGGTTGAGTGATACTGGAACAAATGGAAGTGACTGTAAAAATTGCCGTTGTTCTCCTGGCCAGGTCCGGCTGCCATTTTGATTTCACTCCACCTTGCTCGCAGTCTCTGCACCTTTGCAGTGTTGATCGCGCTCGGCGGTGATGCAGTGCGCTCAGAGCCCGGCTCAGCCCCGGCCTCGCAGCGTGGAAGCTGCCCAGCCCCAGCTGAGCCCTGACTGGTCTGGAAACAGCACCTGTGCCTGCTGGCAAGGTCCCAGCGGGAGGGAAGTTGCTGCAGCACCGAAATGAATCCCCACCGGTGGGAATATCCCCGAAGGTGTGGTGGCTGGGGGGCAGCTCCTCAGGCCTCAGGGCGAGTTGCTGGCACTTCTCGTCTGTCTGCAGAGCAGCGGTGTGCCAGGTGCAATTCCATGGGGCCGGCCGTGGCTCTGCTCACCCATCACTGGCCCAAAGGTGGCTGGAGGAGGCTCGTGCTGCCTCCCCCCCGGCCAAGCCCTCCTGCATGCTGCTGGGGCTTTGGAGAGAGCTTTTACAGAACTCGTTATTTCTGCAGCTCGTACGCCCCCAAGAACCATTCGGAATACAGTGAGGTGGGGAAGAATCCCCATGAATTTTCATCACACTGGTATTTCTGGCACGATTTACACTGCTTTCGTGACTGTGTCCCTGATCGGTAGGAGCAATAAATATCTTGTGCGAAGCTCATATTGCGATGGGTGGGAGAGGAAACAGCGAGCTGAAAGGTGTCACGTTGTGGAAACCTGACCTGGAAAGAGTGATCCACAATTAACAAGATGGGTAAAGGAGTCTCTGGGTCTTAGCAGAGCCCTCTGATTATCATAAAGGCAAAGTGGGTGCCAAATAGTTTTAAAGCACCCCATGTATCATCAATGATTTTTCTGTTGATATTAAGAATTCAAAGGGATGCTATTAGCATTCTGGGCAGAGAGGGAGCAGATCTATAGCATGCCCCTCAATAAATATGATGCTGCAGTAAACTTCTTTGGCACTTTGCAATTCACATCTGATCTCTGCTGACCTTTTTTTTCTCCTAATTAAACCTTTAGCTTGCAAATGAGCCATTTCCTACATTAAACCAGTATATGGCAAAGGAGGAAATTCTACCCACAATTTATAGGAGTTGCCGGTGACTTTAACTGTCTGTCACAACCTTTTCTAATTGATCCCTGTTCGAATTAAATTTGACCAATGACTTTCTCCGAGGTGAACAAAACTGAGACTACGCTCAGAAGCCATTGTGCCCACGGCACCAGCAGCGCCGGGTGCGTGTGCTGGATGGAAGATAACAGTGCATTTTGTGCCTGGAGTGAGAAAAACATGAAGGCCAAACGCCTCCAGCACCCAAACCCTCTGGTTATCTCCAGCAGCTGCTGTCCCAGGGCGGTGTTTGTTTTAAGAAGCTGACTTTGAGGGAGTGCTGGGGGTGGCCTGAGCTGCTGCTCCCACCAGCGCTGTTCAGACTCCCACGTCCACGTCAGCCCTCGCAGGGTGAGCAAAAACTGAGCCCAGCCCAGCAAAACCCTCTGCCAACGCGGTGACCTGGCAGCATTTACATTCCCTTCTCCAGCAGTTTCTTCTGACAAGGCGCCCCTCATCGTGGGCCAGCCGTCCCTCCGCTGTCTGCCTCAGCGTGCAGGAATTGAAATTCTCTGAGACGGCGGCGTAGCAGCACGGCGCTGAACTGCTGCCTCCAGGGCTCGGAGTGGGCCGGGCTGCCCTCTGTCAGGCGTCACATGCCCAGATGTGTCCCTTCCCTTCCCTTTCCTTCTTTTCCCTTCCCTTCCCTTTCCTTCTTTTCCCTTCCCTTCCCTTCCCACTGGCGTTTGGCTGAGCCGAGGCCAGGCCGTGTCTTGCCGCAGAGGGAGTGAAGTTGCTCCTGTGCATTAAAAAGTCACGAGTCTCACCTCACAGTCCTTTTCAGAAGTGTATTTTATCTGCTTCTTCCTCTTTCTCCTGGCTCCAGAGCTTTCATTTTCCAGCCTTGCTTCCACAGCTGCTCTGGTGGGACGTTCCCTGTCCAGATCCTGTCCGTGCTGGGAGGAGAGCTGTCTGCTCCACGCTGCCCCTGGCCATTTTCTCCTCCGTTGTGCCAGACAACAGCCACCACAGTTCTTTCCTCTCCCTCCGTCTGGGCTGACCCCTCTCAGCAGGACTGCGTGCCACCTCCCCATGGATGTCGCCGTGCTGAATTTTGCCCTTCACTGCATGTTGTGGTAAGGCAGAAGGCCTGGCAGTGAGGCAGTGGTGTGGAGGAGAGCATTGCAGGGGCCTGACACCATGACAGGACAGGGGTGTGGGTGCAGGCCAGGCACCTGTCCCCTCTTCCAGACCCCCTTGGGAAAGAAAATGAGAGCACCCTGCCTACTCCCAAGTGGTGAAAAATGTTATTTACAAATGAGAATGTCCTCCCCAAAACCAACGGGGAGGCTGTAAAGGAGGGGGCGCAGCACAGTGAGGTGAGATCTCTACCAGGGGAGCATCCCAGATGGGAAAATGCTGGGAGAAGGGCTTTTCCTTGGGGCAGGCGGCGCTTAGGAGGGCTCAGGACCATGGTGCTGAGAGAGGAGGGGGCCCTCATGAAGATTTATGCAATATCTTGGTGTTATCCCTCCTGTCCTTTAGTAATGAAGAAAATCAGCCCATTTCCCTGCCTGGGGAAACTGAGGCCGCTCAGCACCCACCAGAGCTGGCACAACTTTTCCCCATGAACGTGCACTATGCTGTGGCTCGTTTCCCAAGCGGACACCTGCAGCCCCAAACCTCCCCATGCCCTCCGGGCATCCACCGGCCCCCACGGGGGTCCCGCTGCCTCCCCCCAGCCCCGGTGGCCACGGCGCAGCCTGGCGTGCGAGCCGGCGCGTCGGCTCGGGAGGGCAAAAGCGATTAACCGGAAATCAATGGGAATAAAAAGAGCCCCGTCTGCCGCAGTACACAATTCACTCCCGCAGACAGCCTTCCCCGCACTGCAGGGGAATGAGCTGCGGCGCAGGAAGGCTCTCGAGGCGAGCCGAGGGCGCGAGCCTTCCCGCTGCCCTCCCCACGCTCGGGCTGCTCGGCGCCGGGACGCCAGCCATCGAAGTTTGCCGAGGCTCCGCTGGCCACGTGAGCAAAGCGGGGAGATGAATATTCCCCTCCTTCCATCAGCTGCTTTCAAACGGGCTGGAAAGAAAGAAATGGAAGGGGGGTGGGGGGGGGTGGAATTTCCCCGGCAATATCCAGCAAGAGGACAAAATAATGAGAAAGCAATGAATCATGTTGCTTTTCTGGACTTCGATACAAAAGGCCTTGTTCTCCCCGAGAGCCGCCAGCAGCATGCGTTTTTGCGGCACGAAATAAAAAGTATCCTTGGGGGAAAAAAAAAAAAAAAAAAAAGAAATCTCTTGCGAAGTAATTTAATTCTGGCCGACTCGACGGACAAAACCCCTATTTGCTAGAAAATCATTTAAAAAGTGCAACCTAACAAAGTATTGCCCTGCATGAGGTAGTGCCCCTCAGCACAGCGCTGCAGGCCTCAGAGCCGCCGGTAGGGCTGGTCCCTGCAGCCGCCTGTGCCTGGTGCTGCCCAAAATCCAGCATGGGCCCGCTGAGGTGAGTTTTGCTCTGCCCTAAGCAGCGACGTTACCTGAAAAATGTGGTTTAGCGAAGCCAAAGAGCTGGCATGGTTCCATTTGCGCGGCTCTGTTAGGAGTGTCCTGCAGCAAGCACAAAGCCCAGGGGAAAGAGGTGGCCCTTGGGCTGTGTGGGGCTCCCCTTGTGTGCGGGGAACTTTCTGATCACAGTTGCACGACTTTCTGATCACCATTGCATGAGGACAAATCGTGAACCAAATCATGTCTGTGTGTACACACAGCTATGTGGCCGGGGACCCCCCCCCCCTTCCCCGCTGTGTTCCTGCTGACAAGGCTGAGAGCCATCACACAACGAGGAGCAAAGCAGGCCCAGAAATGAAATCCAGAGATGGATGTTTTATGAAAACGGGCAGCTAGGAAGTGTTCGGCAGCGGCGTTGGGGTGGGCTGGGTGACCCGTGGGTCGTGGTGTGGCAGTGCTGTGGTGCTGAGCACCCGCGGCCGCTGGCCCCGTGCCTGGCTTTCGCTGCAGACAGCACCAAATGCTGCGTGTCGTTCATCTGGCACATTTTAGCTGTAATTGCAACAGCCTGAACTACCACACGTTTTTATGTGCTGATATTTCATGACATTTTATGTACATAATCTGCATATGTTATTTTTAGAAAACTTTCTCCCTGGGACAGCCTCATGTGCTCCACATCTTGTTTCCATGAGCATGTGCTGCAGTTGGGAGCTTTTGGATTTTTTTCCTTTTTTTTTTTTTTTTCCCCCCTTCTTTTTTTTTCCCCTGTCAAGATTGGTTTCTGACTCGCAGAAGCGACACACGGAACATAATATTTTTCTTTCTTTTCACGAGCCTGCTTTAGAGGGAATAATAATGAAAAAAAAAGGCGAGCTAAGCAGGCCTAATTCCCATTGCCATGGCACCAGGGGCTGGGCTCTGACCCCCAGAGGAGACCCTCTGGGAATCGGGCTGCAGATATCAGCATACATTGGACGTGCTGGACACAGGCTGTCCGTCTGTCTGTCTGTCTGTCCGTCCGTCCAGCTGCTGGTGTTGTTCCAGCCGAATGACAGGGGTGTGAGGGAAGAGTGGCCACTTGCCTGCGCCTGAGCTCTTTGGGGCTGAATGACCACAACGCCCACAGGATCCTGAACATTTCACTCATTAATTAAAACGAAGAGCAAAGCGTCGTGGGGTCGGGTGGGCTCAGCAGGGTGCTGGGGTGGAAATGGCATTGGTGTGGGGTGTTTTAGGAGCAGTGTGGAGACACTCAGCTGCAGCTTGTGGGGTGCCGGCAGTCATGGGGCCGCAGCAAGCTTTTGGGTGTATGGGAGAAATGCAGGGAGGGGTGTGTGCATGGGACGTGCAGCCCTTGCCTGGGTAAAGCCTCTTGCTCCCTTGTGGGGGAAAAAAAACCTTGAAAACTAGTTCTGCTTTACATGTTTGGTAGAGAAAACCAATGTTGCCTAAGGAGGTGGTGTCTTGTTGAACTGAGGGGGAAGCTGCCTGGTGTGAGTGCGACGTGTGGCCTAGGGAGGACGTCTGAGGCCGTGCTGCTGCAGGCCGGTGTGGCATGGCATGGTGCGGTGTGGTGGGGTGTGGTATGGTGTGTGGGGGTGCAATATGGTGTGTGGGGGTGCAATATGGTGTGTGGGGTGGTATCCAGTGCGGGGACACCCTTCAGGTCAGCGCCCAGGGCCACACGGGGCCGCGCGGCGAGGCCCGGCGTGGGATGCCGCGGTCCTTGCAGGGCTGGCTGGAAACCACTTGGAACAGCGCGAGCCCTTCTTCAGAGCCCGCCTCGCGTCCTGACGAAGAAATAAAATAAACATTTGGTAACACACGCAGCATATGGTTATTGTTTGCTGCAAGGACAGGGGAAAACATTACTCCACAACGTGGCAAAAAGGCTGCAGCTGCAATATCGCGTTACAGCGCTGCGCTTGATTCAATAAAGGCCGGGGCTGCGCGGCTGAGCACCCCCCGCCCCCAGGGGCGGTTTGGGGGCCCTGGGCCGCCGTGCTGCGGCGGGCGGGCATGTGCCGTTCGTTAGCGCCGGGGTCTGGTTTCAATTCGGTCGCTTCAGATTGTATTTTCACAGTGACTCATTAGTCACCAAATGTTGACAAGCAGTTGTAAGGGTGCCATCTCCCTCATTGTTTATAGGCAAGTGCAGCGCCCAAAATGATTTATTTATGCTTTAATTAAAATTTGCGGAGAGCCCAGTGATTTTTAGCAGCGCCGTTTCTAATTTGTGGTCTCGGGGAAAGAAGGAGGGAGAAAAAAAATCAATAACCTTGCCCCGTTTGTGTTTCGGTGTTACCTGGGGCACCAGGCAGCCCCAGCACTCACCTGAGTGCCTGGCGTGGGCTGAGAGCCTTGAACTCAGCCTCGGCCCCTCCTGGAGGGCTGCACGCTCCCAGGGCAAGGAAACGGGTGAAAACCCGGCAAAACGAGGGCTTTGCTGTGTGGTGGAGTCGGGCGCTCACCTCCCCAGTGCCCGCAGCTTTCTCCTGATGGCGCCTGCCCGTGCAAGTAGCAGCAGCAGCAATATATCTGCCGTTCCCTTATTTATGGCCCCGAACAGCGAGGGGAAGGACAAGGGGCTGCGGCTGGCAAAGTGCTGGGGGTTGCTCCCTGCGTGCCCCCGGGCCCGTTCCCGAAGCGCGGGGCCGCCTGGAGGAGGATGGAGAGTTTCTTGCTGCTCATGACACCAGATGCATTTCTGTAATTTGCAACAAAGCACGGAGAGACTAAATCATGCCCACCCCCCCAAATTATGAAAGTTAGGAGCCTCTCTTGGCCTCATACCACGGCTCAGAGAAATCCCTGGTATTACCTGATGTAAATATGTATTAATTAAAGCACTTTGGAAATGCAGAGTATTGACCTAACAGGCCATAATGGCTCTTCTTGAGCAATTACAATCTATCATAGCGATACACACTCAGGGAGCTGGTTTTTAGGAGGTGCATTATTGACCCGCTGCTCCTCGGCGGTTTCCTCCCATTGCACGAACCCTTCCGTGGCGCTGGGCCCGCGACGCGGGCATTCGCATCCTTCCCTGCCCAGGGAAGTAACGGGGGCTGTTGGGGGGGGGTTATTAATGAACATAATAAACACAATGGATGTTGCCCCCTCCCCATCATCAGTGCGGTTACAGAGTGAAGACAAAGTCCTGGGACGAGGAGGACTTTGGGATGCTCGTTTGATGGTGTGCAGGGTCCAGCTGGGGACCAGGGCACAGCCTCGCCCCTGCGGCCTGCCCTGAGCCTTTTCCTCCCCAAAGCCTCCGTGCCCCCAGGAAAGAAAGGACCAACCCCAAGCCGAGCGTGCAATCAGGAGTGGAGCAACCAGGGAGGATGCTTGGCAGTGACAGAGCTGTGCCCAAGTATGGGACAGGACAAAATAAATCCCCTCCCGCTGCCACAAATTCAGTTTGGGGACAAACGAGGACGAGCATCATCAGCACTTTCCTGCCAGAGCACAGCCGGGCACAGGAGGTGCCACCTCCTGGCGCCCCGTCCTCATGTGATGGCAGAGGCTTCACCCCCGGGTTGGGAACCAGGAGCTTTTACTCACACTGCAACAGGAGTTCTGGCAAAACTGAGGCACTTTTTAGACTCTGAGTGATTTAAGGTCAAAGAAGCCTTTGCCAAAAGCCTCCCACCTGCCCCAGCACCGGGCTGTGGAGAAACAGGGGCTGAGTCCTCTGCTTCCTTCCCACCCGCACACCGGGGACACCGGGAGCAAAATATTTATACGTAAAAGAAAAACTTTGTGCTTTCCAGTGGTGGAAACCCTTTTCAAATAAAGCACTCGTCTCCTGAGACTTACACCTTCTAATTTAATTTTCTCCTAAATCAAACAGTGTATTAATCCCCGATAGAAAACATGTTCCAGTTGCACAAACAATATTTAAATGGTATAATAGGGACATCTTTTATAAATACTTCTAACAAATCCCAGGGAAAAAAAAAAAAAACAACAAAACACACACACATACAAAAAAACGAGTGTGTGGGCTATAATTAATAGAAATGCCAAGTGCCAGCTAACCAGGAAAACTCCAACATCATAAATCTGTCCCAAGCTTTCTCACACATGCTGATGGATGGGTACTCGGAGCTTAAATATTTAACAATCAATAATTCAAATACCTTTCCTACCCTATTAAATTTGTCACGTTTATAAATAAATGCAACATTTAGCTGAATTTTCTACGAAACGGGTGCGTCTCCCGCCCGGTAAGCACACGCACCGTTTTGGAAGGAGAGCGCATCGCTCGTGTTTGTCTGAAGAGCGGAGACATCGAGGGGGACCCGCAGTGTCCCCCATCCTGCTGCCCACGCGGCTGTTCCAGAGCTGGGGCTGCCACCCCGAGACCTCCCCCCGTGCCCCCATTCAGCACCCCGCTGCTGACACCCCCGGCAGGTTTGTGCCCTCTGCCCACAGCACGCAGATGTTGGGCCCTTTTTGGGGTGTTTTCCACTCATTTCATCCCACTGGGGTGGCACAAGGGAAAAGCCAAAACTAGAAGGGAAGGGGGGGGGAGGAAGCCACCAGGTTATGAAATTTCTGTAGGGTAATAATGAACAATGGGGAAAAAGATTAAACCCCATATCACAAAATAGTTGGCTGCATCTCCATTCTAATGGGTTTGGATAATGCAATTCGCGGGCAGGTATTATGTCATATGAATCACATTTATAGGAACATTTTCCAATCTTTTCGCTGCCTAAGGCAGGGAGTTGCCATTCATTTTTCACAGATTAATATTTCTTTGTCAAAAAAAGGCGGGTTATGGACAGCACTCACGAGAGGCTTTATGTCCTGGGCGAGCACGGTTTGAGCCGGGGCTGCTTTGGTGCCGCAGGTGCCGTGGGCAGAGCGGGTTTGCTCTTGGCTTGTGCGTCGACGGCCGTGTGCAGCCCAAAACCTGGCGCATCCTCTGGCCTCTGAGAGATGGGATGCAGAAAAACCCCGCCTGAGCACAAGAACATGTTGGAAAATATCCCAGAGAAAGGGGTGGGCTTGGGTTTGACCTTGATCACAGCCCTGGTTTGCTTCTGCCTCTTGGAAGGGAAGAGAGGGACGGGAATCAGCAGACGCTGGTCTGGCGTTGGCAAGTGCGAGGCCATTCACCACCCAACGACAACAACATCAGATCCTGCAGGTCTGCAGCAGCAGCAGCCCGGCTCCCTGTTTCCAAGGTTTTGGGGAGCACGGGAGGATTTATTCGGGTGCTGTGGTGTGGGCAGCTCCGGGACCTGGTGTAATCAAACCAACAACAGGGGGCCCGTGGTGGTTTCAGTCCCGCGGCGCTCCCTGCTCTGCTGGGGGCTCTGCTGCAGCTGCCTCCAGCACCGTTGCTTTTAAAGAGCACCAGAACTGACCCGAGAGGTCCTGAAACTCCCGCGCCCGAGCGTCTGCAGGGATTTAAGGCGCCCACAAAGCTGCGTGGAGGCGTGGGGGCGACAGGGGCTGCGGCCCCCCGCGCCGTGGGAGCGCGCGGTGCCGTTGCATAAATCTCAGTCACGAATTTATTGCCATAATTTATCAGCTCATGTTGCTGAATGGCCAAGTAGTTAATTTTAAAATGAAGTGGTGCTATTTTCATTAATACCCTTGTGCTAACTACCTATCAAAACACTCGGAGGCAATTAATACCATGTTGCTGAAGGACTGAACCAATAAATATTTCCAGGCTCGGCTTGTCTGCGGCAGATAAGACATCAGACGAACCCGCTGCCTCGCTCACGCTCCCGAGCCTCTTCCTTTCCGTATCATCGGGAACTTTTAAGGAAGAGATTAAGTAGCCAGATCCGCCACTAATATGAGTTTAAAGGGCCATTGCTTCGTGACGTGTAAGTAATACCTTCGGGATATCTTTGTAATAACAGTAAGCGTGAGAGAAGAGTGAGCGTTTCTGAATGTTATGTATCATTGACACGAAAGCAACTGGGCACGGCCCGGATTTGGGGAAGGAAAGGTGAAAATGCCGAAGGTCGAAACTCGGCGTGATCATCACCACTGCTCCACCTGAGGTGCTGCTGCCCGGCTGCACGGGAGGGGAGAGGTGTGATCAAACGGTGATAAATGAAACCTCACGTGTGCATGTGCGATCCCACCTGCGTGCATGTGCACGAGCGGGGCGAGCCGGGGTGTGTGCACGTTGCCTGTGCGCAGTGTGCCTGCACCGATGGGCTTCGTGCCCCACGGGCCCCTTAACGCCTCCGTTGCTTCTCCTCCAGGGCAGGGCAGTGAAATTTTTCTCTGCCTGAGCACCACTCAGTGATTCTCCCACCCAAACTTTTTATTTTTTCATTGTCAGGCTGCTGCGTATTCTTCTTGCACTCCGATCCCAGCTGACACTTTTTCACAGCGATAAATAATGAATGGGATTTATTTCCTTAGGTGCTGATGGAGACCTTTTTTTTTCCTGCAGGAAGAAAGAAGGAGAAAGCGAGAAGGAACGAGTGCAAGACCAGCAGCAAGCAAGAGGGGGAGGGTGACCAAGGCCCGGCCCTACAGGTGGCAGCTCCCCTACAGCTTTTGCTCTGTGTGGGGCAGGATCCGGCCACCCTCTTGGAGCCCCTCCTGGTTTGTTCTGGGCACTGCCAGCATTCAGGCTCTCTCCTGCAGCCCTGGACGAGCTTTCTGCCCAAATGCTGGTGCCGTGTCTGGAGCAGTGATGAGGCACAGAGCTGCCACTGGCCAGATGAGGCCAGAGGCATGGTGAGGGGCATGGAGGGGGCACCAGAGGGCAGTGACATTAAATCTGAGCATGGCCCAAACCTCCTGTCCTGTCCTTGAAGCCCAAAATGAAACAGGTGAGTGTGTCAGAAAAGAAATACCCGCCCTTGGTGAGCTTTGGGCAACTAGTTATTGGAAAGCACTATTTTTCCCCCAAAGAAAAAGAAGAGCTGTTTCACAGCTGGTGCTGCCCATGGAAGGGGTGTGTGCCCAAGGGTCCCCACCTCGTGTCCCCGTAGGGCCACCAGCACAGCTGCCCCAGCCTTGTGCCAGCTTTAATGTAGAAAGCAGGCAGAATTGCTTAAATGCAAAACATTGCCTTCTGCAAATCGTAACTTCTGCGTGTTTCTTTTAGGAAAAAGCCATCACATGAGGAAAAACTCCGGAGTGTAGTAAGGAAAGCTGTGCTTTCTGCCCCGCGCTCCAGGAGCCCCACAGGGAGGTGCAGGACAGCACGGCCCGGGCTGGCTGCGAGGTCTCCACCATCAGCAGCGGCTGAAACGCAGCCAGCACCACGGCGCTTGGCCAGCGTGGTGGCATTTTTAGCGCTTAGCTACCTTTAAAGATACATCGTGGCACTTGCAGAATTAATTACTCTCGGTTAATTTTTACTAGATGTGCTTCGAGAGAGGTTTAACCCGCAGAGGTTCGCTGAGATGCAGCTGGTTACCACGGCAGGAGCAATTTTGTGCGCAGGGGACACCGACAGCACAGCTGATGCGCCGACTGCGGTTCGATTTAACCAAATTCCCGCAGTTTGGGGACCCCGGAGCAGCGAGGTGGGCAGGCTGGTGCCGGCCCCGTGTATCGTACCCGGAGCACTCGGCCTCGCAGCGAGTCCCGCGAGCGCGCAGATACCCTGTGCAAGTAAATAACAACACGGCCCGTTAGCATTAGCAATTTTTTATTTTCCTTTTTTGTTGCATAGGAAATGCAGTACTTGCTTCCAGTAATTGTATTGTAATGTGAGAAGGTGGTAGCACTAATGGTTGAATACAAGAGTTAAACTAATCCACACCAGCTCAAAAAACCTGCGGAGACTTAGTTGAATAAGAATGGATGCCCACAGTGATTCTCAACCAATTACAATTTTTTTCACAGAACACAGTAAAACTAAAATGGTAACTATGAGAGTCAATACAAGTATACTAGAGGCACGAGGGGCCTGACTCATAAAAAAATGAACACGACATGGTATTAACACGGGTGTCAAGTGAATTTGCAGCAGATCTTTCACGCGGCCAGTGGAAATTTTAGTGCCCCGGATTTAAAAGCGACACCGAGGGACTTGGCTGGACCAGTCTCAGAAAGCGGGCCAAGGCTAGGTCAAAGCTCAACTGCGCGGAGAAACCGCTGAGCCATCCAAAGCGGGGCTTTCTCCTTGATTGTGTTTCCCAAGCAAGGAATTTTGCAGCCCTTTCCCCCAAGGGATGCCCGCAGCGAGAGCAAGCAGCGGCCAAGGCAGAGATGCCAAGCCTGGGACTCTCTTCCTACCATGCTCCGTCTAGAAACTCATCTTCCTTTTTTTTTTTTTTTTTTTTTTTTCTTTCCCTCATATTAATTTGTGGATGCAGATAAAAGGGGGGGGATTTCACTGAACACAATTGTTTTTGTTCATGCTCGAGCATAGAAGATTAACTAAGTGGAAAATAGTCTTCCCTAAAAAAAAGCGTACAAAGTACAAAAGTTCACATTGTATACAAGTGTTCTCCTTTACGAAGGTTTTCTCTAGAGCTCAGAGGTAGCAATCTAGCGCGTTTTTCTGGTACAGACAGAATCTCTTTTGTAATCGAGCAGCGTGTACCTCAACGTTACAAAACCTCGCAAGGGTCGGAGCGCGGCTCGGGGTCGTCCCCGTCCGCTGCCTCCCCCTTTTCTCTTGCACGCCTTCGCGTTCGAGGTGTCGGAGCATGGGCCTGCGCTTCCTCCCCTCCTGCCTCCGCGGCCCCGCGACCCATCGATTTTTGTTCTCGTTTGGAGTTAGGGGAGGTGGCGAGGGGAAGGGGAAGGAGAGGAAAGCGAGCAGGCACGCGTGCTGGGGTAAGAAGGACCGGCCAGAGCGTGTCCTCGGACAGAAAGCGATCCGAAATTTGGAGGAGAAAAGCCCACCAGAGTCCCGTGTTAATAGCAAATGAGCTTTTATGAATCGGGCCCAAAGTTTGTACAGAGTTTGTCTGAAGAAAAATATTGCAACTGTGCATGAAACTAAACAACCACATGAGTTTTTTTTTTCTTTTTTTCTTTCTTTTTTTTTTTTTTTTTTTTTTTTTTTAAGGGTTTTTCTTCTATATGAGGAAGTCTGGTGTGAAGAAGGGTCAAGCATGGGTACCTGGTTAACCGCTGCCCATTAAGAAATCTCTCGCAAGACGAGCTCAATCTCATTTCTGGGTTTAAAGGACTGTCCCTTAAAATTTGAACTTTATGGTATGTTCTTCAGAGCAAGCTCTTTGAATTCTTAGGGTAGCTTTTTTGAGACGAAAATCTTACCAGGCACGGATTTCTGGTCTCAAACACCATGTCCTGCCCTCTAGGAAAAAAAAAAAAAAAAAAAAAAAAAGAAAAAAAAAAGGAAAAAAAAAAGAAAAAAAAGAAAAAAAAAAAAAACAAAACACAAGTAATACTGAATTTAAGTAAATGTATACCTCCAAAATACTGAAAACACCCCAAATCAAGAAAAGACAGAATTTGCGTTCTCAGTGAAATATCTTTAAACCTATCTGACAAGAACCAAGTCAGAAAAAAAGACTAACATAACTTTGAGTAATATTCATACAGCTACTAAGCATTATGGAATAGCATGCATTAATATTGTACGGTTATTTTACATCACCTATATCAGAAGGTTCTGACAGACAGCGAAGGCTACCGGTGTAGAAAAATCTTACTTCAGAAGAGCAATATAATACAGATTTCACAGGCACTACATTTTAATATATCAGGTATTATGCTGGTTTTCTTATAACTCTTTCTGTCCTAAAGCTGGCATTATAACAATGACCAAAAAGGCAAGGATTGAAGTAAACGGAAAGTAGATACCAAAGTTGATATATTCTTTTCTTTTCTTTTTTTCTTTTTTTTTTTTTTTTTTCAGATAGATTAGTGCATAGTTTTCATGCAGATAAACACTGCTATGCATTTACATTGTTGGAAAGCAGAGTGAATTGAGCCCAAGTTGTCACATTTTTGTAAATCATTTTGCCAGCCTGTAATAGCACCATGTAATGGATTTGCATTAAACATTAAATTGATTTCAGAATTGGTGACACAGTATTCACTACAGTTAAGTGCTATGGAATAGCTTCAATGTTACCTGCTATATATCAAAGCAATTTTCATCCCACTGCTTTTTTATTGGAAAAAATAAAAGGAAAATGTACTCGATACTAATTAGACTATTGCGCAGCCTTGGACTTGATGATGGCATAGCTGGGTTTACTGTCAAACAGTAATACATGCATTGACTTCAAGACAAAATTGGCATTGTAAGCTTGATTTAATGAAAATCCTGCCTAGCAGGCAGTGTTAACTTCACAAGACCTGCCTCCAACAGACCTCATGAGGTTTATTTTGTTATTTATTTATTGTTTAGGTGCCATTGAAGCTCTCCTTACATTGTCATGCCGGTTATGGTTTTAATTTTGTTCGATGGAGGCCTTCTACCAAAAAAAAAAAAAAAAAAAAAAAAAAAAGATATTTCCAGAGACACAATGCAAAGTACAATATTAACTGACATTCTTAAAAAAAATTCACCACAAGGAAAAAAAAACTGTTTTAGGCTATGTATCTGGGTTTTTTGTATTTTTGTACAGTAAATATTTTATAACACTGTTACTACAAAGCTGCAAATATACGGAACAAAGAGAAATAGAGAAAGAAAAAAAAAATGTTAGAGGGATTTTGCATATTCCTGTGGGCTGACTGAATACTGTGGAGTTGAGAAAACTTTGTGTTTCTGTTCCCCTTCGGCCTTAGGGGGGAGGGGGAATAAACAGCAGAGACAAAGTGTACCATGGCTGCCTAACTTTAAGCCCGTAAGTTTTTATTATAAAGGAAGAGGAATAAATAATGGCATTGCTGGGGTGTGCGGCATGATAAAAGCAAGTGCCCTAGTTCAAAAAGAGGAAAAAGAAAGGAATTAACTGGCAAAGTCAATTCGCGCTAAGCACTTTTCTAGGCCTTTCAATTTGGATGGGTGGGTGGGTGACTGCAGGTCAGAGAATTTGTGCGTCTGACAACTTCTGGAGAGAAGGAGACGGGGAGGGGAGAAAAAAGTCGTTCGCGTGACCAAAAAAACAACTGCTAGAGCAACCTGGAGGGAAGAGGGCCCGAAACCTGCCGCTGAGCCAGGGCCGGGGCACGGCGCTGCCCTGCCAGGCCTCCGCTCCTCGCCCTGCTGCCGCGGCGGCTGCGTGGCAGCAAGGTGAACAAAAAACTGGATTTAGTGTGTAATGCTTTACAACCCCTGTTGGTTAACACCCTCGACCGCCTACCTAATGTTTTAAAGCCTTTAAAACATTTTTTTTTTTCTCGCAATTCTGCTCAGAATTCCCTAACTTTAGCGTCATCAAACTTAATATGACAAAATACCTTCAAAAATACAGCATACCTGTAATGTCCATTTACAATGGTTCTTCAGTAGCCTATACTTCTCAAGCATAGGAATATGCTATACCATTGAGAGAAGAAAAATAACTGTATTTAAATACATACAAAAAGGAAACAGGAAAGTTTTTAACTTAAATCCAGTTCCCAAAGGAAAAAAAAAAAAAAAAAAAAAAAAAAAGCAATTCTATGAACGCTGCCTTTATAACGAACAATCAGAAATTCCACTAAGCTAATTTGACAGAAATTTTTC